>NC_134398.1:31614255-31717132 GCF_050003625.1 Haematobia irritans
AATCGGAAAAAGCAAAAGTAGTAAAAAATTTTACCACATTAACATTTGCTAAAATGTTGGAAAATGATGCACCCTCTACGTTTGCTGCCAATTTCATGTAAATTTAAGTTCTTTACTAAAATGAAGTCTGGCAGAAGCTTGTTCAAAAATCATAAAATTATGTACCGAGTTCCCATTTACGAACAACCCTCTACTTTCAATTTAAGAAAAAAAACGGACAAAAGGGAACCCTCTCCCCACCTTCGCTCCACTCTGACCTGATATCGGACTATGGCGTACCCCTATATTCATTTCACAACTACTCAATGGTCCCTATAAATTCTATCGAAGTAAATCGACAAAGTTTATTCAAATTTTCCCCTTCCCCAACCAGATATCGAAAAATCATATACTAATTTAAAAAGCATGTATAAATTCAATCACCTCCTCCCACGTTCCCTGTAAATTTCAAGTAGATCGGAGATGTTTAAATTTTGCTCCATTGTTTTAAAGGGACGTCACTTTCCCCGATACAATATCGACAACCACCGTAGTGAATAGCACCCCTAACCTTCCCTGAAAATTCTTGAAACTTTCCTTCAAGTGTGGGGCAAGGAAGGTTGCCTTTTCGTTCATAACCTTCCCCCACTGCCTATGTAAATTTCAAGAAAACTTAAGAATTGTTGTTTTTTTGCAGTTTTAGAGGAGGACCTCCTCCCCGACTAAATATCGAAAAGTGATGTAGCGTATCTTTTGTAAACGTCCCAGAAAATGTCAAGCAACTTATAAGCCAAAAAGGGCGGCCTCTCTTCAGTCCAAATATCACAAAATCAGGTATCAACTATTAATATCGTAACCTCTCCCTAGTGCTCTGTAAATTTCAAGTACCTCGGTAAAGTTTAATTGTTTCTCTGTATGTAGTTACTTAAGAGAAGCGGATGTCTCCCTATGTCCTTTTATTATACCCTCCACCATAGGATGGGGGTATATTAACTTTGTCATTCCGTTTGTAACACATCGAAATATTGCTCTATGACCCATAAAGTATATATATTCTGGGTCGTGGTGAAATTCTGAGTCGATCTAAGCATGTCCGTCCGTCTGTCCGTCTGTCCGTCTGTCCGGCTGTCCGTCCGTCTATGGAAATCACGCTAACTTCCGAACGAAACTAGCTATCGACTTGAAACTTGGCACAAGTAGTTGTTATTGATGTAGGTCGGATGGTATTGAAAATGGGCCATATCGGCCCACGTTTACGTATAGCCCCCATATAAATCGATCCCCAAATTTGGCCTGCGGAGCCTTCCGGAGCAGCAAAATTCATCCGATCCGGTTGAAATTTGGTACGTGGTCTAAGTATACGGTCTCTAACAACCATGCAAAAATTGGTCCATATCGGTCCATAATTATATATAACCCCCATATAAACCGATCCCCAGATTTGACCTCCGGAGCCTCTTGGAGGGGCAAAATTCATCCGATCCGGTTGAAATTTGGTACCTGATGTTAGTATACGGTCTCCAACAACCATGCAAAAATTGGTCCATATCGGTCCATAAATATATATAGCTCCCATATAAACCGATCCCCAGATTTGACCTCCGGAGCCTCTTGGAGGAGCAAACTTCATCCTATCCGATTGAAATTTGGTACGTGGTGTTAGTATATGGTATCTAACAACCATGCAAAAACTGGTCCATATCGGTCCATAATTATATATAGCTCCCATATAAACCGATCCCCAGATTTGACCTCCGGAGCCTCTTGGAGGGGCAAAATTCATCCGATACGTTTGAAATTGGGTAGCTGATGTTAGTATACGGTCTCTAACAAGCATGCAAAAATTGGTCCATATCGGTCCATAATTATATATAGCTCCCATATAAACCGATCCCCAGATTTGAACTCTGGAGCCTCTTGGATGAGCAAAATTCATCCGATCCAATTGAAATTTAGTACGTGGTGTTAGTATATGGTCTCTAACAACCATGCAAAAATTGGTCCATATCGGTCCATAATTATATATAGCTCCCATATAAACCGATCCCCAGATTTGACCTCCGGAGCCTCTTGGAGGAGCAAAAATCATCCGATGCGGTTGAAATTTGGTACATTTCGTTAGTATATGGCCTCTAACAGCCATGTAAAAATTGTCAAATTTTACTACTATAGAAAGTTTTGTCAAAATTTCATTTCTATAGAAGTTTTGTAAAAAGTTTATTTCTATAGCAATGTTTGTCAACATTTTATTTCCATAGAAAATTTTGTCAAAATTTTATTTCTATAGAAAATTTTGTAAAAAAATTATTTCTGTAGAAAATTTTGTCAACATTTTATTTCTATAGACAATTTTGTCAACATTTTATTTCTATAGAACATTTTGTCAACATTTTATTTCTATAGAAAATTTTGTCAACATTTTATTTCTATAGAAAATTTTGTCAAAATTTTATTGCTATAGAAAATTTTGTCAACATTTTACTTCCATAGAAAATTTTGTCAACATTTTATTTCTATAGAAAATTTTGTGAGGTTTTTATTTCTATAGAAAATTTTGTCAAAATTTTATTTCTATAGAAAATTTTGTCAAACTGAATTATATACGTATTTAATCGGCCTTTTTTTTGTTTAATATATACCCCTTATGGACTAACTTACAATTTAGAAGACAGTGATAAAAAGTTTTACGATACCTTGCCATCGGCAAGTGTTATCGCAACCCAAGTAATTCGATTGTGGATGACAGCCTTTAGTAGAAGTTCCTACGCAATCCATGGTGGAGGGTACATAAGATTCGGCCTGGCCGAACTTACGGCCGTATATACTTGTTTTTATTAAAAAATTAGGATCCTGATATAAATATCATAACCTCACTAATTTTTCCGTAAAATTTCAGTCGGGGGAGTTTAGTTTTGTTTTCACTGTACTTTAAAAAAAAAAGTCGGGCAAAGGGGTGGCCCCCTCCCCGATCAAATATCGAAAAATAATTTAGCGATTTTTGTCTAGATGCCAACCCCAACATTCAATGAAAATTTCAAGCAAATCGCATAATTTTGTTCCAAGTTTAAAAAAATAGGGCAAGGGGGAGGTCCCCCCCCCGTCCACATATGAAACCATCAGGTACCCCATATTAATTCCATAACCTCACCGCATGTTCTCTGTAAATCTCAGATAATTTAGAGAATTTTAGTTTTTTCACTGTACTTTAAAAAAAGTCGAATAATGGGGAGGTCCCCCTCCGCCACAAATATCGAAATATAAAGTAGCGAATCTTTGTCTAGATGTCAACCCAACCTTCAATGAAAATTTCAAGCAAATCGGTCAACTTTGGTCCAATTTTCAAAAAGTCCGACAAAGGGGAGGTCCTCCTCCGCGACCAGGTGTCAAAAAATGAGGTACCCTATTTTCACCACATGAACGACCCCTACGATCTCTGAAAGTTTCAAGTAAATCGGTTCAGCCGTTTCGGAGCCAACTGGGTACATACAAACAAACAAACAAACAAATAAACAAACATAGATTGAATTTTAAATATATAGAAGATAGAAGATAGATAAAATATTGACAAAGATTTCTATAGAAATAAAACTTTCATAAAATTTTCTATAGAAATAAAAGTTAGCCAACATTTTCTATAGACATACAACATTGACAAAATTTTCCATAGAAATAAAATCTTGACAAAATTTTCTTTATAAATAAAGTTTTTACAAAATTTCTATAGAAATAAAATGTACACAAAATTTTCTATTGACATACAACATTGACAAAATTTTCAATAGAAATAAAATCTTGATAAAATTTTCTATATAGATAAAATGTTTACAAAATTTTCTATAGAAATAAAATTTGTTGTTTTTTTGATTTCAGCTTAAAACCATGCACTGACTAAACTACAAGTGTAGTTTAACAAACAGAGGAAAAGAATGTTTGTCAAATTTATTTGGGCAAAGCCCTATAGACTGCTAGATGGTTGGATTGACGCACGGTTTTGAGCTGAAATCAAAAAAACAACAACAATGATTAAAGAACAAAACCAACAATAACAAAACAAAACGTATGAAATAAAATTTTCATTTATTTCTAAAATGTTCCTAAAAATTTCTATAGAAATAAAATTGTGAAATTTATATAGAAATAAAATTTTGACAAAATTTTCTAAAGAAATAAAATTTTGACAAAATTTGCTAAAGAAATAAAATTTTGACAAAATTTTCTATAGAAAGAAAATTTTGGCAAAATTTTCTATAGAAATAAGATTTTGACAAAAATTTTCTATAAAAATAAAACTTTGACAAAATTTTCTATAGAAATAAAATTTTGACAAAATGTTCTATAAAAATAAAATGTTGACAAAATTTTCTATAAATATAATATTTTGACAAAATTTTCTATAGAAATAAAATTTTGACAAAATTTTCTATAGAAATAAAATTTTGACAAAATTTTCTATAGAAATAAAATTTTGACAAAATTTTCTATAGAAATAAAATTTTGACAAAATTTTCTAAAGATATAAAATTTTAACAAAATTTTCTAAAGAAATAAAATTTTGAAAAATTTTCTAAAAAAATAAAATTTTGCCGAAATTTTCTATAAAAAAATTGACAAAATTTTATCTACAAATAAAATTTTGACAAAATTTTCTAAAGAAATAAAATTTTGACAAAATTTTCTAAAAAATACAATTTTTGACAAAAGTTTCTATAGAAATAAAATTTTGACAAAATTTGCTATAGAATTATTTTTTGAGAAATTTTTCTATAGAAATAAAACGTTGACAAAATTTTCTATAAAACTAAAAAGAAATAAATGTTTGACAAAATTTTCTATAGAAATAAAATTTTGACAAAATTTTCTATAGAAATAAAATTTTGACAAAAATTTCTATAGAAATAAAATTTTGACAAAATTTTCTATAGAACTAAAATTTTTACAAAATTTTCATTATAAATAAAATTTTGAGAAAATTTTCTTTAAAAATAAAATTTGGGAAAATTTTCTATAGAGATATAAAAAAATATATTTTTGAGAAAAATTTCTATAGGCAAAATTTTCAATAGAAATAAAATTTTGATAAAATTTTCTATAGAAACAAAATTTTGTCTTAATTTTCTATAGAAATAAAATTTTCTCTTAATTTTCTATAGAAATAAAATTTTGACAAATTTTTTTATGGAAAAAAGTTTTTGACGAAATTTTTGATAGGAATAAAAAAGAAAATAATTTTCTATAGATACAAAGTTTAGAGAAAATTTTCTATTTTCGATAGAAATAAAATGTTGAAAAAATTTTCTACAGAAATAAAATTTTTATAATTTTCTATAGAAATAAAATTTTGAAAAAAAAAAAATTCTCTCACTTTTGATTTATGCCAAGGAATTATGTCCTGAATGGGACACTAAATACTGTGTCTGGCTGTGTAGTTCAGCCACAAGTTTCCTTTTAGAAATACAATTTTGACAAAATTTTCTATAGAAGAAAAATTTTGAACAAATTTTTCTATAGAAATAAAATTTTGACATAATTTTCTATAGAAATAAAAATTTGCCAAATTTTCTATCGAAATAAAAATTTGCCAAATTTTCTATCGAAATAAAACTGTGACAAAATTTTCTCTAGAAATAAGATTTGAAAACAATTCTCTATAGTAAAAAAATTTTGACAAAATTTTCTAAAGAAATAAAATTTTGACAAATTTTTCTATAGAAATAACATTTTTACAATATTTTCTATAGAAATATTTTTTTCATTCGTTTTGTTTTGTTATTGTTGGTTTCTTTTGTAATCATTGTTATTGTTTTTTGATTTATTTATTTATTTTATTATTTCAAATCGATGATTTGAGGGTGGCAAAGGAAAAGAGATATGTTTTGTACGAATTTATTTCGGCATAAACCGGCTATCATGGAAAACCTTTTTTCGGAAGGTTCAAGTGTGGTTCATTGTTGGGTTTAATGAACTGCCTGAATTTATTCTGATAATTGGTTGATAGTTTTGCAGTAAATAGAGGATGTTGATTAGGAATGTGGTAATTCCGAAACGTGCGTCCATCCATCCATCTTGCAGTCAATAAGGCTTTGCCCAAATAAATTTGACAAACATTAGTTTCCTCTGTTGTTTAAGCTACACTTGTAGTTTAGTCAATGCATGGTTTTAAGCTCAAATCAAAAAAAAAAAAAAAACAATAAATAAAATTTTGACAAAATGTTCTATAAAAATAAAATTTTGACAAAATTTTCTATAGAAATAAAATTTATAAAAAAAATCTATAGAAATAAAATTTGAAAACAATTTTCTATAGTAATAAAATTTTGAAAACATTTTCTGTAGAAATAAAATTTTGACAGAATATTCTATAAAAATAAAATTTTGACAAAGTTTTCTATAGAAATAAAATTTATAAAAAAAAATCTATAGAAATAAAATTTGAAAACAATTTTCTATAGTAATAAAATTTTGACAAAATTTTGTAAAGAAATAAAATTTTGACACAATTTTCTTTAGAAAAAAAAATTGAGAAAATTTTCTATAGAAATAAAATTTTGACAAAATTTTCTATGTCAATAAAAATTTTTCCGAAATTTTATATAGAAATAAAGTTGTGACAAAATTTTCTGACTGTTTTTAAAATATTGTATTCCAAATCACCTTTGATTTATACCAAGATATTATATTCTGAATTCGACACTTAATACTCGGTCTGGCTTTTTAGTTCATCCATAAATTTCCTTTCAGGCTTAAAGATTTTTTTACCATACGACGCATTAAAGAAAGTAAAAAAGCTCCATTAGCAAATTCCTTTCACACTTGGCTAGTTTCGTGATTTAAATTAGGATTAATTTAATTTTGCAGTTTATTTGTCCTTGGCAGGACATTTTGAGTAGGTCTTTAGTTAAGCCTCTTTTTAATGCTCTTACACTTATTGAATTTTATTTAATGAAATGCTATTTTCTAGACTTGTAAAGCAATTTTGGCAAAAAAAAAACGCTTGTTTCTGACACTTGACATTTTAGCTTTTCACTTCACACAAGTCCTTTATTCTGTCTAAGTGTGTGTGGGGGGGGGGTGTGTGTTTTTTCTTCTTTTTTTTGCTCAGTTTCATTCTATTTGAGGACATTCGTTTGGCAAATATGACAAATGTTTGTATTCACATAAATGATGGTCCTTAGAACACTGAACAGCACCATCTGTAATTCAAGTGAGGCAGGCGTCTGTAGTTCAAACTTCATATGCAGAAATAACGAAAATTTATTAACTAAGGCCATGCCATTGCGGGGATGGCGAAGGGGAGGCGGAAAGGAGACTGCCCTGATAATAATAATGATGATGATGATGGCTATATTAGATAAAGGTCAAATTTGGTATTCAATAAATCTCATCTTCGAATTTCAAGGATCAATTATGAGTCCATGTAAAAACATAATCTTCAATGATGTCTACGAAAAAGGCTGGCCACTTTTTTGAGAGGTGATGGGGGCGGTGAGAGTTAGTTACATTTCTCAAGCATAAAATGTCGCCTATTGGGTGGGGGGGGGGGGGGGGGGTGGGGGGAATTGAGCTTTAAAAGGTCCTTAGCCATGTACCAAACCAAATATTCCCTAATATCTCTTTTGAGACTTGAGGTATTAGGTGCTTTATGCTTATCTATCCTAATCATATGAAAGTCTAAGTATCTCTTTGCTTTGCAAATCAGCCCTTTTACCCCAAGTTGAGTTTTTTTTTCATATTTCTTGAACTCTTAAAGCTTGTTTTGTATTGATACTTAAGGATTTTCCGAAAAAAAAGAAAATTTAGTTTTTCCCTATAGTCTTGGTAACCTTTTTACCCAATATCCCTTTGGAGAGCTTCGTAAATATATTGACATTTCAAGTATGAGTGTATATGGATATTTTAGAAAATATCATAGTCAATACCTTTGAAACATTGATCTCTCCCCACCTCTCTCTCACGGTGTTTTGGTTGGTAGTATGTGTATATGCATATTTAAAAAAAATATATTATAGTCAATATCTTTGAAGTATTCCTCGCTCTTGCCTCTCTCTCTCTTTCTCTTTTGGTTGATAGTAATGGTCACTGTTAGTTCTAGGAATCTTTGTTATGGTTTACAGGAAATTTTTGTAGGCGAATGCTATGAATATAAATCTACGAGGAATTTTTGTAATATTATATTAGATTTATTCACATGATACTTACATAAAACAGAGTATTCGCTATTGGTTACTAACCTGAAACATAAACAAAAAAAAAATATATATATATATAAAATTCAATCTATGTTTGTTTATTTGTTTGTTTGTTTGTATGTACCGAGTTGGCTCCGAAACGGCTGAACCGATTTACTTGAAACTTTCAGAGATCGTAGGGGGCGTTCATGTGGTGAAAATAGGGTACCTCATTTTTTGACATCTGGTCGCGGAGGGGGACCTCCCCTTTGTCGGACTTTTTGAAAATTGGACCAAAGTTGACCGATTTGGTTGAAATTTTCGTTGAAGATTGGGGTTGGCATCTAGACAAAGATCCGCTACTTTTTATTTCGATATTTGGTGGCGGAGGGGGGCCTCTCCTTTGTTCGACTTTTTTTAAAGTACAGTGAAAAAACTAAAATTATCTAAATTATCTGAGATTACAGAGAACATGTGGTGAGGTTATGGAATTAATATGGGGTTCCCGATGATTTCATATGTGGATGGGGAGGGGGACCTCCCCCTTGCCCTACTTTTTGAAACTTGGAACAAAATTATGCGATTTGCTTGAAATTTTCATTGAATGTTGGGGTTGGCATGTAGACAAAAATCCGCTACATTATTTTTCGATATTTGGTCGGGGAGGGGGACCACCCCTTTGCCCGACTTTTTTTTTAACGTACAGTGAAAACAAAACTAAACTCCCCCGACTGAAATTTTACGGAAAAAATGGGTGAGGTTATGAAATTTATATCAGGTTCTTGATTTTTTTAATAGAAATAAAAGGGCATAGGGAGACATCCGCTTCTCTTAAGTACATACAGAGAAACAATTAAACTTTACAGAGTTACTTTAAATTTACAGAGGACTGGGGAGAGGTTACGATATTAATAGTTGATACCTGATTTTGTGATATTTGGACGGAAGAGAGGCCGCCCCTTTAGGCTTATAATTTGCTTGACATTTTCTGGGACGTTTACAAAAGATACGCTACATCACTTTTCGATATTTAGTCCGGGAGGAGGTCCTCATCTAAAACTGCAAAAAAACAACAATTCTTAAGTTTTCTTGAAATTTACATAGGCAGTGGAGGAAGGTTATGAACGGAGAGGCAACCTTTCTTGCCCCACACTTGAAGGAAAGTTTCAAGAATTTTCAGGGAAGGTTACGGGTGCTATTTACTACGGTGTTTGTCGATATTGTATCGGGGAAAGTGACGTCCCTTTAAAACAATAGAGCAAAATTTAAACATCTCCGATCTACTTGAAATTTACAGGGAACGTGGGAGGAGGTGATTAAATTTATACATGATTTTTAAATTAGTATATGATTTTTCGATATCTGGTTGGGGAAGGGGAAAATTGAAATAAACTTTGTCGATTTACTTCGATAGAATTTATAGGGACCATTGAGTAGTTGCGAAATTAATATAGGGTAGGCGATAGTCCGATATCAGGTCGGAGAGGAGCGAAGATGGGGAGAGGGTTCCCTTTTGTCTGTTTTTTTTTTCTTAAATTTAAAGTAGAGGGTTTTCCGTAAATGGGAACTCGGTACATAATTTTATTATTTCTGCACAAGCTTCTGCCAGACTTCTTTTTAGTAAGGAACTTAAATTTACATGAAATTGGCAGCCAACGTAGAGGGTGCATCATTTTCTAACATTTTAGCAAATGTTAATGTGGTAAAATTTTTTACTACTTTTGCTTTTTCCGATTTATTGGATGGGAAACAGTAATTCTTTGTATATATGTTATTATAATATAGTGCTTAATTTTCACATATGTTGAGCAGAAGGATACCTTTCCTTGACAAACCACACTTAAACTTCACAAGAAATATCGAAGATTGTCCAACTACTTGAATACAGAACATTATTTAAAAAATTTGGAGGAAAAGTTACACCCTCTCCTTAAGACGAACCGTTTTACATATGCGTTCCCGCCGTATTTGTACCTATAAACGAAAAATCAAGTAGTCCGATTTGTTTAAAAGAATTCAAATCTATTCGAATTTCAAATCTTTTCGAAGGATATAGTTAACTAAGTTAACGCAAAATATTCCTCCAAATACGCTTCGGAAGGCGCAGCGAAGCGGGCCGGGTTACGCTATTTATTTCTATAGAAAATTTTGTCAAAATTTTATTTTTTATAGAAAATTTGGCAAACTGTTATTTCTATAGAAAGTTTTGTCAAAATCTTATTTTTTATACAATTTTGTCAAAAATGTATTTCTTTTGAAAAATGTTGTCAAAATGTTATTTCTTTAGAAAATTTTGTCGAAATTTTATTCCTATAGATAATTTTGTCAAAATATTATTTCTTATAGAAAATTTTGTCAAACTGTTATTTCTATAGCAAGTTTTGTCAACATCTTATTTTTTATACAATTTTGTCAAAATGTATTTCTTTTGAAAAATGTTGTCAAAATGTTATTTCTTTAGAAAATTTTGTCAAAATTTTATTTCTATTGAAACTCTTGTCAAAAATTTATTTCTATAGAAAACTTTGTCGAAATTTTATTTCTAAAGAAAATTCTGTCAAAATTTTATTTCTAAAGAAAATTATGTTAAAGTTTTATTCCTATAAAAAATTTAGCCAAAAGTGTATTTCTATAGATTTTTTTTTTCAAAATTTTATTTCTATAGAAAATTTTGTCAAAATTGTGTTTCTACAGAAATTTTTGTCAAAATTTTAATTTTCTAGAAAATTTTGTTTCTATAGACAATTTTGTCAAAATTTTATTTCTATAGAAAATTTTGTCAAAATTTTATTTCTATAGAAAAATTTGTCAAAACTTTATTTCTATAGAAAAAAAAAGAAAATTCTGTCAAACTTTTATTTCTAAAGAAAATTATGTCAAAGTTTTATTCCTATAAAAAATTTTGCCAAAATTGTATTTTCTACACTTGTAGTTTAGACAATGCATGGCTTTAAGCTGAGATCAAAAAAAAAAAAAAATAAAAAACAACAATAACGATTGAAGAGAAGCCAATAATAACAAACAAAACAAATGAAGATAGAGGAAGCACGCTCAAAAACAAACCCAGCCAAATACATTCAAATCGATGATTTGAGTTTGGCAAAGGAAAAGAGATAGCTGGCAAATTTGTTTAGGCAGTAGCCGACTATCAAACCCTTTTTCGGGAGGTTCAAGTGTAGTTCACGTTGGGTTGAGTGAATTACCCGAATTTATTCTGATAATTGGTTGATAGTTTTGCTGCAAGTAGAGGATGCTGATGAGGAATGTGGTAATTCCGAAACAGCTGTACATCCAACCATCTTGCAGTCTATGGGGCTTTGCCCAAATAAATTTGACAAGCATACTTTTCCTCTGTTGGTTAAGCTACACTTGTAGTTTAGTCAATGCATGGCTTTAAGCTGAGATAAAAAAAAAAACAACAATAGAATTTTTTTTCAAAATTTTATTCCTATAGAAAATTTTGTCAAAATTTTATTCCTATAAAAGAATTTGTCAAAATTTTATTTTTATAGAAAATTTTGTCAAAATTGTGTTTCTACAGAAATTTTTGTCAAAATTTTAATTTTCTAGAAAATTTTGTCAAAATTTATTGCTATAGAAAATTTTGTCAAAATTGTATTTTTTATAGAAAATTTTGTCACACTGTTATTTCTATAGAAAGTTTTGTCAACATCTTATTTTTTATACAATTTTGTCAAAAATGTATTTCTTTTGAAAAATGTTGTCAAAATGTTATTTCTTTAGAAAATTTTGTCGAAATTTTATTCCTATAGAAAATTTAGTTGAAATTTTATTTTCATAAGAAATTTTGTAAAAATTTCATTTACATAGGTAATTTTGTAAAAATTTGATTTCAATGGAAAATTTTGTCGAAAATTTTATTTCTAAAACAAGTAAGTAAAGTAGAAAGTCGGGCGGGGCCGACTATATCATACCCAAAACCACCATTACAGAATTAGTAATCATAAGCATTTATGGGGTAACATATAGGTCTGGGAGATAAACCGCAGTTACATATTTAAGAAAATTAAGGGGTACAGGTCTATGGGTGCTTTGTGTCAATCTGGCTATAGCTCATAGTCAATGTTGCCAGGGAAAATGTTCGGTTTACCCTACAAGGACAAAAAAAGTTCCCTACTTTCCCATACATTCCCATACAATTTTCCCTACTATATTTTTCGTTAAATTTAAAAAAAAAATACAAAACAAAAATGGTTCTAAGTACTTTATTATCTTAAAACATGAATATGCAACGTATATAACTTAGAATATAAATTTGTATTACCACCACGGTTGCCACAGTTGGTAGAGAAAAAATTCCACAGAAATAAAATTTTGAGAAAATTTTTTATAGAAATAATATTTTGAAAAAAATTTCTAGAGAAATACAATTTTGACAAAATGTTCTATAGAAATAAAATGTTGACAAAATTTTCTACAGGAATAAAGTTTACCACACATTATTAAAGATCAAGCCTTGCCGGCTTCTAATTTCCTCCTCTAGAGCCATCAAAATGTAAAAATTATTACAAATTATGTTGAGTGAAAATGTCCTACATTGTGGCCCTACGTCCCTACAAGACGCTAAATATTAGAAAAACCCTACATATAGGGAATTTCCCCTACTTCTAGCAACACTGGCTGTGTTGATATTGCACCTACGGAGTTAGTATGCCACTAATATTGAGCCCATTATTAAAAAAGAGAAAATCGTTAAATTAGTGTGGGTAATAAATCAAAATTTGTAAAAATCGAGCAATATTCTTATGTAAAAGCTACAAGTACGTATAAATACGATCGGCTAGTACATCAAAATTTGAAATTTGAGTAACATTGGTTAATAAATAAGAGTACTATGGCCAAATTTGGGAAAATAGAGCGATGCATATATATGGAAGCTATATCTAAATCTGAACCAAATTGCATAATATTTTGCGGGTTTGATTAATACCACAAAAGGTTACCTTGTGCAAGATTTGAGTAAGATCAGTTAAGAAATGAGGCCTGTATGGTCAAACATAAGGTTATTAGGGGCGAATTTTTCAAAATCGGGTGATACATATATGGGAGCTATATCTACATCTGAACCGATTTCGATGAAATTTTGCACATGTAGTTAGTACTATAGAGGACTGAATCTAGCAAACTTTTAGTAAGATCGGTTAATAAATAAGGGTTCTATGGCCAAATTTGGGAAAATCGGGCTATACATATATATGGGAGCTATATCTAAATCTGAACCGATATCGATGATTTTTTGCACATATAGTAAGTGCTATAGAAGACTACATTTAGCCAAACTTGGGTCAGATCGGTTGGTAAATAAGGGTTTTATGGCCAAATTTAGAAAAATCGGGCGGTACATATATATGGGAGCTATATCTAAATCTGAACCGATATCGATGATTTTTTGCACATATAGTAAGTGCTATAGAAGACTACATTTAGCCAAACTTAGGTCAGATCGGTTGATAAATAAGGGTTTTATGGCCAAATTTAGAAAAATCGGGCGGTACATATATATGGGACCTATATCTAAATCTGAACCGATTTCGATGATTTTTTGCACATATAGTAAGTGCTATAGAAGACTACATTTAGACAAATTTGGGTCAGATCGGTTGATAAATAAAGGTTTTGTGGTCAAATTTGGAAAAATCGGGCGATACATATATATGGGAGCTATATCTAAAACTGAACCGATTTGGATGAAATTTTGCATACTTGAAGGGCGATGGAAAAGATTACATTTTGCCAAATTTGGTGACGAACGCGCAACGTGACCCCATTTGTCGAAATCGGGCGATACATATATGTGGGAGCTATATCTAAATTTGATCCGATTTCTTCCAAATTCAATAGCGTTCGTCCTTGTGCCCAAAAAACTCCCTGTACCAAATTTCATCAAAATCGGTTAATAATTGCGACCGGAATCCTGTGAACAACAAATATATGGACAGACGGACGGACGGACACCAAGCGCTAGATCGACTCAGGAGGTGATTCTGAGTCGATCGGTATATATTTTATGGGGTCTAAAATCAATATTTCTGGTAGGCACATTTTTTGGCCGATCAAACTTATTATACCCAAACCACTATGTGGTTTAGGGTATAAAAATGTTTGTCAAAATTTTAGTCCTGTAAAAAAAATTGTCAAAATTTTATTTCTATAGAAAATTTTGTCAAAATTTTAGTTTTATAGAAAATTTTGTCAATATTTTATTGCTAAAGAAAATCATGTCAATATTTTATTGCTAATGAAAATTATGTCAAAATTTTATTCCTATAAAACTGTTTGCCAAAATTGTATTTATATATAGCTTTTTGTCAATTTTTTTTATAGAAAGTTTTGTCAACAGTTTATTTATATTGAAACTCTTGTTAAAATTTTATTTCTATAGAAAATTTTGTCAAAATTTTATTTCTATTGAAACTCTTGTCAAAATTTTATTTCTATAGAAATTTGTGTCAAAATTTTATTTCTATGAAAATTTTGTCAAAATTTTATTTCTATAGAAGATTTTATCAAAATTTTATTTCTATTGAAAAAGTTGTCAAAAATTTATTTCTGTAGAAAATTTTCCCAAAGTTTTATTTCTATATAGAACTTTGTCAAAAGTTTATTTCTCCTCCTTGCAAAATCTACCTAGTCTCCTTCTGGGTATTGCGAACAGGGTATAAAAAAATCTCTTTTGTTGATACAGGGCTATAAAAATCTACCTCGTGGATTTTTAACACTTTCTCCGCTGTTAATTGCATTTATGTAAATAAATTTTTTACAAATACCAATTTAAGTTTGTATAATGCCCTACAAGACCATTTTACATCACTTGAAGTGAAAATTTTCTTTGGCTTCTTTATTTGCTATTAATTGCAGTGATATTGAATAAAGAGATTTTTGGTTGTTGTTGTTGTTGTTACACAAGCATTTTTTCTCTTTGTTTCTCTCTATGGCTATCACTCACCCTCTCAATCGCTCTCTCACTCTCTCTCTCCCTCTCAACAACCTGTCTATTAAATCTTGTGAATTAATTTTAATACCATTGACCACATATAGCTGGGGTGAATTATCCTCAATATTTGATTGAAATTCACACAGGCATATGGTCAAACACACACACATATGTGTGTGTTTGTGTGTGTTTATACTCCACTAAAGGTGGCAAATATTTGAACTGTGAATGGATAAGGCTCACTGATTTTTTCCACAAGAGCTCATAAACAAAGAGCGTGATAAACATACAAACAAATCAACGTAAGTGTGCGTGTGTGTGTGAAAACTCTTGCATCATTGATATGTGTATACGTTTGTATACATGATGGTGGAGTTTATAAATCCAATGATGTTGAAACGTTCATTGAATGCAATTGAAATGATTGCTGTTTGGTCATCCATTGTATTGGCGTCATACCATCAGCAGCAGCGGCAGCAGTAGCGGCATCAACAAATCCTGTGATCCTGTTGCAATGCGTTGCGTATTGGGTGTGGATATGTGAAGCTCATTGGCTATAATTGACACTGATATTGATTACAGCCTCGACTCAACCAAGTCCTTTGCTACTGCTGTCACAGCCACTAATACTATCAACATTCGCTCGCATTCTCGCAATACAATAAAAACAATAGCGCAATATATGGTATATGCGAATATACGCAACAAGGCCACTTGTGAACGTGATTGCGTGGTTGCTTCGCATTTGCTATGGACGTGATGTGATAGTCAAGCCATTGTTGAAAGTTTGTGTGTGATTGAATGAATTTTCTGTTAAATTGAATTTTTTATGCAAGCATAGCTAGAATACACTCTGTTTGTGACATGGTGTTTAGGTGTTTCTGTGTGTGTGTGTTCGTGTGGTGTTTTTGTATATGCATGTTTGCCTGTGTATTGAAATAAATTTGTGGCTGTTTGTTAAATACTATGTCTTTAACCGCACAATGCCGACATTATTAAGTTACTAGATGTCATTACCACATTCACAACGCCCCTTTATCCCTGCTATAAACTCCCTCCCAATGTAAGTGTATGACCATGTGTATATGTGTAAAGGCGTGTGTGTGTGCAAACTAACTTTAGTTGTCTGTCCAACACGCACACACGTATTTCCCACCTTTGATACCATTCATTACGACAGTGTGTATTGAACGGAAAGCTCTAAATACCACAATTTCAATATATTTGGTCATGGTTGTTGCTTGGCCGAAATATGATAAGCGCTAATATATGACACCCATGAGCCACATGTAAACGGACACGCATGCACAAACAAACATGTATACGTGCCATGCCAGCACAGTGGTTCACAAATTGGTTAACAACTGGGGGACAGTTTTTATGGGGGTTATGCGTAAAAGTGGACTGATATGGTCCATTTACAATACCATCCGACCTACTTCGATAAAAGCTACTCAAGTTGGTGGCTTGTTCTTTATTGAAATAAAATTTTGACAAAATTTTCTATAGAAATAAAATGTTGACAAAAATTTCTATAGAAATAAAATATTGACAAAATTTTCTATAGAAATAAAATTTTGAGTAAATTTTCTATAGAAAAAAATTATCTAAAAAAAATGTTTGACAAAATTTTCTAAAAAAATAAAATTTTGACAAAATTTTCTATAAAAAAATATTGTCAAAAATTTCTACAGAAATAAAATATTAACAAAATTTTCTATAGAATTAAAATTTTGACAAGATTTTCCATAAGAATAAAATTGTAACAAAATTGTCTATAGAAATAAAAATTTGCCACAATTTTCAATAGAAATAAAATTTTGAGAAAATTTTCTACAGAATTAAAATTTTGAGAAAATTTTCTACAGAATTAAAATTTAGACAAAATTTTATATAAATATAAATTTATATAAATTTTTATTTCTATAGAAAATTTTGTATTTTATATAAATATAATTTTTTATTTCTATAGACAATTTTGTTAAAATTTTATTCTTATAGAAAATCTTGTCAGAATTTTAATTCTATAGAAAATTTTGTTAAAATTTATGTTTTGTAGAACATTTTGTGAAAATTTTCCATGTAAATAAAATTTTCTTTAGAAATAAAATGTTGAGTAAACTTTTTATGAAAATAAAATTTTTACAAAATTTTCTATAGAATTAAAATTTTCACAAGATTTTCGATAAGAATAAAATCTTAACAAAATTGTCGATAGAAATAAATATTTGAGAAAATTTTCTATAGAAGTAACATTTTTACAACATTTTCTATAGAAATAAAATTAAAAAAAAAGATATTTAGACATAAAATTTGAGAAAAAAATCTTTAGAAATAAAATTTTCTATAGAAATAAAATTTTGAAAAATTTTTCTATAGAAATAAAATTTTGACAAAATTTTCTATAGAAAAAAAATTTGAGAAAATTTTTTATAAAAATAAAGTTTTGACAAAATATTCCATAGAAAAAAATTTTGTCAAAATTTTCTATTGAAATAAAATATTAACAAAATTTTCTATAGAATTAAAATTTAGACAAAATTTTATATAAATATAAATTTTTATATCTATAGACAATTTTGTTAGAATTTTATTCTTATAGAAAATCTTGTCAGAATTTTATTTCTATAGAAAATTTTGTTAAAATTTAATTTTTGTAGAACAATTTGTGAAAATTTTCCATGTTAATAAAACTTTCTATAGAAATAAAATTTTTGAGAAAATTTTTATAAAAATAAAATTTTGACAAAATTTTCTATAGAATAAAAATTTTGACAAGATTTTCGATAAGAATAAAATCTTAACAAAATTGTCGATAGAAATAAAAATATTTGGGAAATTTTTCTATAGAAGTAACATTTTTACAACATTTTCTATAGAAATAAAATTTAAAAAAAAAAAATATTTAGAAATAAAATTTTAGAAAAAAAAACTTTAGAAATAAAATTTTCTACAGAAATAAAACTTTGGCAACATTTTCTATAGAAATAAAATGTTGACACAATTTTCTATAGCAATAAAATAGTGACAAAATTTTCTATAGAAATAAAAGTTTGAGAAAATTTTTTATAAAAATAATGTTTTGACAAAATATTCTATAGAAAAAAGTTTTGTCAAAATTTTCTACAGAAATAAAATATTAACAAAATTTTCTATAGAATTAAAATTTAGATAAAATTTTATATCAATATAAATTTATATACATTTTTATTTCTATAGGCAATTTTCTTAAAATTTTATTCTTATAAAAATTCTGGTCAAAATTTTAATTCTATAGAAAATGTTGTTAAGATTTTATTTTTGTAGAAAATTTTGTGAAAATTTTCCATGTAAATAAAATTTTCTATAGAAATAAAATTTTTGGGAAAATTTATTATAGAAATAAAATTTTCTATAGAATTAAAATTTTGACAAGATTTCCTATAGGAATAAAATCTTAACAAAATTGTCGATAGAAATAAATAATTGAGAAAATTTTCTATAGAAGTAAAATTTTTACAACATTTTCTATAGAAATAAAATTAAAAAAAAAAAAATACAGTATAATTCGGTTATAGCGACCGCCAAGGGACCGAAATTATATGTCGTTATAACCGAACGTCGTTGTATCCAAATAAGTGTACACAATATTTTTAAGTTTTTTTTTTATCATGTATATTCATATTTATTGAGATTGGAAATGGTTTAGAATTGTGGTTTGTTTTCTATTTACAAGAATTTCTTTTAATAATTTACTTTCAATAATTTCAACGGAACTATATAAACTCTCTGATATATCAGAACCCCCAAATCGTAAATACTGTTTTAATGTGTGCACCGCACTCAAGGTTTCTGTCCTAGTTGGAATTTTGGCTCATCTTCGTCATCTGGTTCATTATCGCTGTGAGTTTCATCATTTTCTTTTGTGTTCTCCACTATTTCTCTCAATGAAGGCTCTTCTGATGTCACGACGTTGTCATCGACATTTACGAACTCATCCCAGTCCTGGTTTGAACTCGAACTCATCCCAAACTGGTTTGAATATTTCTTCTTTGTCATTTGCACCTCTGTTTGGGATAGTCGAAAACAAATTCTGTGATTCCCCGCAGTATACGCTTCTTTATTTAGTGTTGGCTGACGACAAAAAATGGAATGAATAAAATAAAAATTAGTACACAGAACTTACATCGTCGTTATAACCGAATGTCCATTCCAAAGCAGACATGCAAATTGGTCGTTAAAAGCAGATGGTCGCTAAAACCGGAGTCGTTCTAAGCGAATGCTTGCGCATGTACAAACCATTAAGAACCAAACTTGCTTTGAAAATCCGTCGTTATAAACGGATGGTCGTTATAACCGAGGTCGCTATAAATGAATTATACTGTATTTAGAAATAAAATTTGATAAAAAAATCTTTAGAAATAAAATTTTCTACAGAAATAAAATTTTGCCAAATTTTTATATAGAAATACAATTTTAAAAATTTTTCTATAGAAATAAAAGTTTGAGAAAATTTTCTATAGAAATAAAAGTTTGAGAAAATTTTTTATAAAAACAAAGTTTGACTAAATATTCTATAGAAAAAAATTCAAAATTTTCTACTGAAATAAAATAGTAACAAAATTTTCTATAGAATTAAAATATAGATAAAATTTTATATAAATATAAATTTATATAAATTTTTATTTCTATAGACAATTTTGTTAAAATTTTATTCTTATAAAATCTTCTCAAAATTTTAATTCTATAGAAAATTTTGTTAAGATTTTATTTTTGTAGAAAATTTTGTGAAAATTTTCCATGTAAATAAAATTTTCTATAGAAATAAAATTTTTGGGAAAATTTTTTATAGAAATAAAATTTTGACAAAATTTTCTAAAGAATTTAAATTTTTACAAGATTTTCGATAAGAATAAAATCTTAACAAAATTGTCGATAGAAATAAATATTTGAGAAAATTTTCTATAGAAGTAACATTTTTGCAAAATTTTCTATAAAAATAAACATTAAAAAAAAATTCTTTAGAAATAAAATTTTGAAAAAAAATTTCTTTATAAATAAAATTTTGATAAAATTTTCTATAGAAATAAAACTTTGACAAAATTTTCTATAGACATAAAAATTTGACAATATTTTCTTTAGAGATAAAATTTTCACAAAATTTTCTATAGAAATAAAATTTTGACAATTTTTACAAAATTTTCTACAGAATTAAAATTTAGACAAAATTTTATATAAACATAAAATTTTGACAAAATTTTCTATAGAAATAAAATTTTGACAAAATTTACTACAGAAATAAAATCTTAACAAAATTTTCTGCAGAATTAAAATTTGACAAGAGAAAATTGTCTAAAGAAATAAATATTTGACAAAATTTTCTATAGAAATACCACTATGACATAATTTTCTATAGAAATAAAATTTAGACAAACTTTTATATAAACATAAAATTTTTGACAAAATTTTGTATAGAAATAAAATTTTCTATAGAAATACAATTTTGAGAAAATTTTCTATATAATTAAAATTTTGACAAGATTTTCTATAAGAATAGAATCTTAACAAAATTTTCTATAAAAACTTAATTTTGACAAAATTTTCTATAGAAATAAAATTTAGGCAAACGTTTATATGAACATAAAATTTTTGACAAAATTTTGTATAGAAATAAAATTTTGACAAAATTTTCTATAGAATTCAAATTTTGAGAAGATTTTCTATAGGAATAAAATTTTAACAAACTTTTCTATAGATATAAAATTTTGACAAACTTTTCTTTAAGAATAAAATCTTAACAAAATTTTCTATAAAGATAAAATTTAGACAAACGTTTACAGAAACATAAAATTTTTGACAAAATTTTGTATAGAAGTAAAATTTTGACAAAATTTTCTATAGAATTAAAATTTTGACAAGATTTTCTATAGAATTCAAATTTTGAGAAGATTTTCTATAGGAATAAAATTTTAACAAACTTTTCTATAGAAATAAAATTTTGACAAACTTTTCTATAGAAATGAAATTTTGACAATTTTTTCTATAGAAATAACATTTTGACAAAATTTTCTATAGAAATAACATTTTGACAAAATTTTCGATAAGAATAAAATCTTAACAAAATTTTCTTTAAAAATAAAATTTAGACAAACGTTTACAGAAACATAAAATTTTTGAGAAAATTTTCTATAGAATTAAAATTTTGACAAGATTTTCTATAGAATTCAAATTTTGAGAAGATTTTCTATAGGAAAAAATTTTTAACAAACTTTTCTATAGAAATAAAATTTTGACAAACTTTTGACAAATATAAGAATAAAATCTTAACAAAATTTTCTATAAAAATAAAATTTAGACAAACATTTACATAAACGTAAAATTTTTGACAAAATTTTGTATAGAAGTAAAATTTTGAGAAGATCTTCTATAGAATTAAAATTTTGAGAAGATTCTCTGTAGGAATAAAATTTTAACAAAATTTTCTTTAGAAATAAAATTTGCACAAAATTTTCTATAGAAATAAAATTTGAATTTGAAGTTTGGTAGATTACGAACGATTGGTAACCGTGACCACTATGCTAGGCTTACAAACATATATAAACGGGTAGTAAGAAAGAGAGCCAGAGCAAGAGAATAAGGTGGAAATTTTACCAAGGGTGTGTCAGTGTAGGCAGAAAGGTGATTAAAAATGGATGTAGGCATGTGTTGGTGTTGATTGTTATTATGAGCCTCAAAATATAGTTTATGAATGTGGTTTTGGTTGTTGTTGCTTTTGGTGATGTTGTCATTAATACAAATGCATGTATGTGTGTGTGTCTCTGATATCCAAGAATATCTTACAAGAACAAATTCCCTAGTATTGACTATTTGCAGCAATACTTATCAATACCAACAATG
Source organism: Haematobia irritans (assembly GCF_050003625.1). Taxonomy (NCBI): domain Eukaryota; kingdom Metazoa; phylum Arthropoda; class Insecta; order Diptera; family Muscidae; genus Haematobia; species Haematobia irritans. The sequence continues at coordinate 31,636,231 of NC_134398.1, forward strand.
GAATACGTGCTCTACCAATTGATAATACTGCTTAAGGGATATTCATTTTGGTGTATATGCATGTGTGAGTGAAAGGGAGAGGGACGGAGGGAGAGGGATGGAGGGAGAGAGAGAGAGTTTGAGCTATAATGAAGACTTTGTTATGTCTTGTATGTGTTTAAATTTTGTGGGTTGAAAGATTTGTATTGCTCAGTATATTTCAACTAATTTAGTTAGAAATTATGTATAGGTTCAAGTTGCACAGTGGTTGGCTTTAAGGCCGATTTTGAATAAAATACAAATACCCATATAGCATGCAATTAACTGACAGTTTATCGAAAAAAAAAGTAAAAAAAAGTCTATGGTAAAAGTAGATTTAAATTTTACGTTAAATTTTTTTAATAGGGTGGAAATTATTTAGGAAATTTCTTGAAGTTCCAAAAAGTCCAAGAGTTCACTGATGCTCAATATGACGACTGTGAATGGTATCAAAAACTTGCAACTCAATATTTCAACAATCTCAGCTTATCACATTGAGGCTGATGCATTGTAATCAGTTGACTGGATTGACGTCTTTGTCTTGTATTGACCACATGTTTAATAAAGTATTGAATTGCACTATTTGTCCTTTACAATATATTATAATGAAATGTTTAATTAAAGAGCAAGCTATGGCACTTTACATTGTCATTTCGATGACGACATGAATGTCATAAAATTCCAATGCAAGCTTTTATTTATTTCATTATATGCAAGGAATGGATGCCATATAATATAACAATGACATAAAGAACTATGATGTAATGTGATGAGTATTGAGGTTTAATTAAAGGAATACAAGTATAATGATACTCTTACAGAATGTATATGAAGGATAGTGGTTTGCAAATAAATTTTGTCAAAATTTTATTTCTAAAGAAAATTTTTACAAAATTTTATTTCTGTAGAAAATTTTGTAGAACTTTGTTGCTTAAGAAAATGTTGTCAAAATTTTATTTCTATAGAAAATTTTGTTAAAATTTCATTTCTAAAGAAAATTTTGTCAACACTTTATTTCCATAACAAATTTTGTCAAAATTTGATTTCTAAAGGAAATTTTGTTAAAATTTTACTTCTATAGAAAATTTTGTAAAAATTTTATTTCTGTAGAAATTTAATCCGAATATTATGTCTATAGAAAATTTACTTCAAATTTTATGTCTATAGAACAGTTTCTCCAAATTTCATTTCTATAGAATATATTGGCAAAATTTTATTTCTATCGAAAATGTTGTCTAAATTTTACTTTTATACCCACCACCATAGAATGGTATACTAAGTTTGTCATTCCGATGTGTTACAAACACATCGATGTGTTACAAACACATCGAAATATCTATTTCCCGCTATATGAAGTATATAAAGGGTGATTTGTTAAGAGCTTGATAACTTTAAAAAAAAAAAAACGCATAAAATTTGCAAAATCTCATCGGTTCTTTATTTGAAACGTTAGATTGGTCCATGACATTTACTTTTTGAAGATAATTTCATTTAAATGTTGACCGCGGCTGCGTCTTAGGTGGTCCATTCGGAAAGTCCAATTTTGGGCAACTTTTTCGAGCATTTCGGCCGGAATAGCCCGAATTTCTTCGGAAATGTTGTCTTCCAAAGCTGGAATAGTTGCTGGCTTATTTCTGTAGACTTTAGACTTGACGTAGCCCCACAAAAAATAGTCTAAAGGCGTCAAATCGCATGATCTTGGTGGCCAACTTACCGGTCCATTTCTTGAGATGAATTGTTCTCCGAAGTTTTCCCTCAAAATGGCCATAGAATCGCGAGCTGTGTGGCATGTAGCGCCATCTTGTTGAAACCACATGTCAACCAAGTTCAGTTCTTCCATTTTTGGCAACAAAAAGTTTGTTAGCATCGAACGATAGCGATCGCCATTCACCGTAACGTTGCGTCCAACAGCATCTTTGAAAAAATACGGTCCAATGATTCCACCAGCGTACAAACCACACCAAACAGTGCATTTTTCGGGATGCATGGGCAGTTCTTGAACGGCTTCTGGTTGCTCTTCACTCCAAATGCGGCAATTTTGCTTATTTACGTAGCCATTCAACCAGAAATGAGCCTCATCGCTGAACAAAATTTGTCGATAAAAAAGCGGATTTTCTGCCAACTTTTCTAGGGCCCATTCACTGAAAATTCGACGTTGTGGCTCGTTAGTAAGTCTATTCATGATGAAATGTCAAAGCATACTGAGCATCTTTCTCTTTGACACCATGTCTGAAATCCCACGTGATCTGTCAAATACTAATGCATGAAAATCCTAACCTCAAAAGAATCACCCTTTATATATTCTTGATCAGGGAGAAATTCTAAGACGATATAAGCATGTCCGTCTGTCTGTCTATTGTAATCACGCTACAGCCTTCAATAATGGCGCTATCGTCCTGAAATTTGGCACAGATTCGTCTATTGTTTGCAAGCACGTCAAGTTCGAAGATGGGCTATATAGGTCCAAGTTTTGATATAGTCCCCATATAAACCGACCTCCCGATTTGGGGTCTTGGGCTTATAAAACCGGTAGTTTTTATCTAATTTGTGTGATATTGGAAATCTACAGGTATTTTAGGACTATCAAAAAGTGTACCGAAGATGGTGCCTATCGGTCCATGTTTTGGTATAGCCCCCATATGGACCGATTTCCCGATTTTGCTTCTTGGGTAGAAAGTGTATTTTCTATCAGATTTGCCTAAAATTGGAAATCTACAAGTATTCTAGTACCTTAAAGAGGTGTGCCGAAAATGGGGTGTATCGGTCCATGTTTTGATATAGCCCCCATATAGACCGATCTCCCGATTTTACGTCTTGGGCTTCTAGAATCCGTAATTTTAATCCAATTTACATAAAATTTGAAATCTAGAGGTACACTAGGACCATAAAGACGTGTGTCGCAAATGGTGAGTACCGATCTATGTTATTGATATAGCACCCATATAGACCGATCTCCCGATTTTACTTCTTGGGCTTCTAGAATCCGTTGTTTTTACCCAATTTGCCTGAAATTGGAAATCTAGATGTATTCTAGGACTAAAGGAGGTGTGCCGAATATATTGAGTATCGGTACAGTTTTTGATATAGCCCCCCCGATCTCCCGATTTTACTTCTCGGGCTTCTAGAATCCGTAGTTTTTACCCAATTTGCCTGAAATTGGAAATCTAGAGGTATTCTAGGGCCATAAAGAGGTGTGCCGAATGTATTGAGTATCGGTACAGTTTTTGATATAGCCCCCCTTATAAACCGGCCCTCCGATTTGGGGTCTAGATTCTAGAACTACAATTAAATATGCTGAATACTGTGTGTATCTTTCCATGTTTTGGTATAGCCCCCATAACATCGAACTCCCGATTTAACTCATAGGGTTTCTAAAAATTGTACTTTTTATCCGATTATCCACAAATTGAAAATATACTGGCATTTTAGACCCATAACATTTATCTGTGGGAAGCGTACTGGTTGAACTGATCTGCTTGGGAAAATATCTGTCACCAAACCCCCCTGAAATTTTCAAAGGAAACTAGTATATTTGATTCATGGTGGTGGGTACTTAAGATTCGGCCCGGTCGAACTTACTGCTGTATATACTTGTTATAGAATATTTGGTTAAATTTTATTTCTATAGAAAAATTTGTCAAAATTTTATTTCTATAGGAAATTTTATTTCTATAGAAAATGTTGTCAACAGTTTATTTATTTCTATAGACAATTTTGTCCAAATTGTATTTTTGTAGAAAATTTTGTCAAAATATTCATAACAATTTTTTTTTATACCCTCCACCATAGGATGGGGGTATATTAACTTTGTCATTCCGTTTGTAACACATCGAAATATTGCTCTAAGACCCCATAAAGTATATATATTCTGGGTCGTGGTGAAATTCTGAGTCGATCTAAGCATGTCCGTCCGTCCGTCCGTCTGTCCGTCTGTCCGTCTGTCCGGCTGTCCGTCTGTCTGTGGAAATCACGCTAACTTCCGAACGAAACAAGCTATCGACTTGAAACTTGGCACAAGTAGTTGTTATTGATGTAGGTCGGATGGTATTGAAAATGGGCCATATCGGACCACGTTTACGTATAGCCCCCATATAAACCGATCCCCAAATTTGGCTTGGGGAGCCTCCCGGAGCAGCAAAATTCATCCGATCCGGTTGAAATTTGGTACCTGATGTTAGTATACGGCCTCTAACAACCATGCAAAAATTGGTCCATATCGGTCCATAATTATATATAGCTTCCATATAAACCGATCCCCAGATTTGACCTCCGGAGCCTCTTGGAGGAGCAAAATTCATCCGATCTGGTTGAAATTTAGTACGTAATCTTAGTATACGGTCTCTAACACCCATGCAAAAATTGGTCCATGTCGGTCCATAATTATATATAGCCCCCATATAAACCGATCCCCAGATTTGACCTCCGGAGCCTCTTGGAGGGGAAAAATTCATCCGATCCGGTTGAAATGTAGTACCTGATGTTAGTATACGGTCTCTAACAACCATGCAAAAATTGGTCCATATCGGTCCATAATTATATATAGCCCCCATATAAACCGATCCCCAGATTTGACCTCCGGAGCCTCTTGGAGGGGCAAAATTCATCCGATCCTGTTGAAATTTGGTACCTGATGTTAGTATACGGTCTCTAACAACCATGCAAAAATTGGTCCATATCGGTCCATAATTATATATAGCCCCCATATAAACCGATCCCCAGATTTGACCTCCGGAGCCTCTTGGAGGGGCAAAATTCATCCGATCCTGTTGAAATTTGGTACCTGATGTTAGTATACGGCCTCTAACAACCATGCAAAAATTGGTCCATATCGGTTCATAATTATATATAGCTCCCATATAAACCGATCCCCAGATTTGACATCAGGAGCAGCGTTGCCAATTTAGCTTTTTTCCCGCTAGATTTGGCTTTTTTTGAAGACGTTTAGCGGGAAAAAAATGCATTTAGCTTTTAGCTTTTTTTCTGGCTTTTTTTCATGACCCTTTTAGCTATTTTTGGCTTTTTTTATTTTCGACATGTTCCTATTGAAATATGGATAAAACTTCGTTTTTATCTAAGCCTTGCTGCCAGAATAAGGTTTTTCACATGTTTCAAATCTCAATTGAAACATTAATAATTATTCCAGCCATTATGCGGGTATTTTTGCAGCAAATACACCTTGTTGTAAAGTTCTTGCCTCGTATTCATAAAAGTTATCGTAAACTTTAAATCTACTATTACCATACAAATTCCTTATATAAACGTCAGTAAATTATTAGGAATATTAGCATTTGGCTCGTTTATCCTTTTTATATTATTATAATATTCTAAAGTTATTATGATATTACTACATTAAAATAGTAGATGTGAATTGATTTGTACACTGAAAAAATATTGTCGTGAGGCCAAAGATTTCATGTCCTTAAAATACGAACGCGAATTTTGGTTATAATAGCATTTGTGAATTTCTCTTACATAAACTGTTTTCCTTGTCCAAAAGCCGATAAAGTCGTTTTGTCCTTATAGTTAAGTGATTCAACTTAAAAATGGGTATCTTTTCATGAAAGAAGGCTAGGGTCAATTCTAAAAATTATTAAAATTAATAGTCTTTAAATTTGTGGAGTTTTTGTATCTTGACCACAAACCAAAATAACGTTCAAAAATAGAAGAGGTTTTCAACATTTTATTTTAAAAACGTATACATAAAATAATTTCTACTTAAAGTCGAGTCTGAATTTGAAAATTTAAGTTTTCGTTAGCACGTTTTTAAAGCACTGTGATAGCTCATGAAGAAAAAGCTGAGAAAACGAATAAATTCAAATTTGACTCGGAATCAATACAAAAATCATTAGTGTACAAAATCTTTGGAACCGAACATACAAATAATTAAGGAAATAAAGTTTTGAATGTGGTATTATTTTTTTAACAATAAAAAATGCAATAAAAAATTCGTAGTGATAGGATCAAAACAAATCTGCTATTTATTAATGGGATGGATTTACATTTACTAAAATTGGACAACAATAGGTTTGGGAAATTTTCGAATAAAAGTTATTCATTATAAACTTGCAAGACAGTTAGAATGGGTTTTATTCTCTTGGGTAAAATTAGGAGAAGTGTACACGTTCACGAATTGATCATTAATTCAGTTAAAATGAAATATATAGATATTTTCTAATGCAGTTCTATGTGACATGATTAACCAACTGACAATTGCAAGTTCACTTGGAAAAATGTTTTTACAAGGAAATATAAACGAAGGATTTCCAGTAAAAAGTTGTGATAGTAATCAAAATGTATCGAGTACGCCAACAGAGCTAATATGACTTAGATTTTCTTACAGTCTCACAGAAATGGAATTAAATTGAATACAATTAAAATAATATGCCTTTCAAGTGAAATAAAGCCTTTAAGTTAGTTAAATTTCACTCAAAAATGTGACTTTTGATACAAAAAAATTTAGCTTTTTTTCTAGCTATTTTTTTAAATTTTTTAGCTTGTTTTGGCTAGTTTTTTGGACAAATCTAGCGGTTTTTGGTGAAACAATTCTGGCAACGCTGCTCAGGAGCCTCTTGGAGGAGCGAAATTCATCCGATCCAGTTGAAATTTGGTACATGGTGTAAGTATATGGTATCTAACAACCATGCAAAAATTGGTCCATATCGGTCCATAATTATATATAGCAAAAGTCATCCGATGCGGTTGAAATTTGATACATTTTGTCAATATATGGCCTCTAACAGCCATGTAAAAATTGGTCAATATCGGTCTTTAGTTATATATAGCCGATGACTTATTACACAAAAATTGGTCCATATCGCCAAAAATAATACCAAAACTTTATTTCCATAGAAAATTTTGTCAAATTTTATTACTATAGAAAGTTGTGTCAAAATTTCATTTCTATAGAAAGTTCTGTCAAACGTTTATTTCTATAGAAATGTTTGTCAAAATTTTATTTCCATAGAAAGTTTTGTCAAAATTTTATTTTTATAGAAAATTTTGTAAAAAATTTATTTCTGTAGAAAATTTTGTCACCTTTTTATTTCTATACAAAATTTTGTCAACATTTTACTTCCATAGAAAATTTTGTCAACATTTTATTTCTATAGAAAATGTTGTCAAGTTTTTATTTCTATAGAAAATTTTGTCAAAATTTTATTTCTATAGAAAATTTTGTCAAGTTTTCATTTCTATAGAAAATTTTGTCAAACTATATTATATACGTATTTAATCGGCCTTTTTTTGTTTAATATATATACCCCGTATGGGCTAACTTACAATTTAGAAGACAGTGTTAAAAAGTTTTACGATACCTTGCCATCGGCAAGTGTTATCGCAACCCAAGTAATTCGATTGTGGATGACAGCCTTTAGTAGAAGTTCCTACGCAATCCATGGTGGAGGGTACATAAGATTCGGCCTGGCCGAACTTACGGCCGTATATACTTGTTTTAATTTTATTTCTATAGAAATTTTACACCAAATTTTATGTCTATAGAAAATTTTCTCCACATTTCATTTCTATAGGAAATTTTGTCAAAGTTTTATTTCTATGGAAAATTTTGTTAAAATTTTATTTCTATGGAAAATTTTGTTAAAATTTTGTTTCTATGGAAAATTTTGTCAAAATTTTATTTCTATAGAAAATTTTTCCAAAATTTTATATCTATGGAAAATTTCTCCAAATTTTTATTTCTACGAAAATTTTTCCAAAATTTTATTTCTATAGAAAATTTTGTTAACATTTTATTTCCATTACAAATTTTGTCCATATTTTATTTCTATAGAAAAATTTTTTAAATTTAATTTCTATGGAAAATTTTGCCAAAATTTTATTTCTGTAGAAAATTTTCTTAAAATTTTATTTCTATAGAAAATTTACTCCAAATTTTATGTCTATAGAAAATTTTCTCCAAATTTCATTTCTATAGGAAATTTTGTCAAAATTTTATTTCTATGGAAAATTTTATTTCCATAGAAAATTTTGTCAAAATTTTATTTCTATAGAAAATTTTGTTAACATTTTAGTTCCATAACAAGTTTTGTCAAAGTTTGATTTCTGTAGAAAATTTTTGTAAATTTTATTTCTTTGGAAAATTTTGCCAAACATTTTATTTCTGTAGAAAAATTTTTTAAAATTTTATTCCTATAGAAATTTTACTCCAAATTTTATGTCTATAGAAAATTTTCTCCACATTTCATTTCTATAGGAAATTTTGTCAAAGTTTTATTTCTATGGAAAATTTTGTTAAAATTTTATTTCTATGGAAAATTTCGTTAAAATTTTGTTTCTATGGAAAATTTTGTCAAAATTTTATTTCTATAGAAAATTTTTCCAAAATTTTATATCTATGGAAAATTTTTCCAAATTTTTATTTCTACGAAAATTTTCCAAAATTTTATTTCTATAGAAGATTTTGTTAACATTTTATTTCCATAACAAATTTTGTCCAAATTTTATTTCTATAGAAAAAATTTTTAAATTTAATTTCTATGGAAAATTTTGCCAAAATTTTATTTCTGTAGAAAATTTTCTTAAAATTTTATTTCTATAGAAAATTTACTCCAAATTTTATGTCTATAAAAAATTTTCTCCAAATTTCATTTCTATAGGAAATTTTGTCAAAATTTTATTTCTATGGAAAATTTTGGAAAATTTGATTTCTATAGAAATTTTTTTAAAATTTTATTTCTATGGAAAATTTTGTCAAAATTTTATTTCTGTAGAAAATTTTGTTAAATTTTTTTTTTCTATAGAAATTTTACTCCAAATTTTATTTCTATAGAAAACTTTCTCCAAATTTCATTTCTATAGGAAATTTTGTCAAAGTTTTATTTCTATGGAAAATTTTGTTAAAATTTTATTTCTATGGAAAATTTTGTCAAAATTTTATTTCTATAGAAAATTTTGTCAAAATTTTATATCTATGGAAAATTTTTCCAAAATTTTATATCTATGGAAAATTTTGTTAACATTTTATTTCCATAACAAATTTTGTCAAAATTTTATTTCTATAGAAAAAATTTTTAAATTTAATTTCTATGGAAAATTTTTCCAAAATTTTATTTCTGTAGAAAATTTTCTTAAAATTTTATTTCTATAGAAAATTTTCTCCAAATTTTATGTCTATAGAAAATTTTCTCCAAATTTCATTTCTATAGAAAATTTTGTCCAAATTTTAGTTCTATAGAAAATTTTGTCAAAATTTTATTTCCATAGAAAATTTTGTCAAAATTTTATTTCTATAGAAAATTTTGTTAACATTTTAGTTCCATAACAAATTTTGTCAAAGTTTGATTTCTGTAGAAAATTTTGTTAAAAATTTTTTTCTATAGAAATTTTACTCCAAATTTTATGTCTATAGAAAACTTTCTCCAAATTTCATTTCTATAGGAAATTTTGTCAAAGTTTTATTTCTATGGAAAATTTTGTTAAAATTTTATTTCTGTGGAAAATTTTGTCAAAATTTTATTTCTATAGAAAATTTTGTCAAAATTTTATATCTATGGAAAATTTTTCCAAAATTTTATATCTATGGAAAATTTTGTTAACATTTTATTTCCATAACAAATTTTGTCAAAATTTTATTTCTATAGAAAAATTTTTTAAATTTAATTTCTATGGAAAATTTTGCCAAAATTTTATTTCTGTAAAAAATTTTCTCCAAATTTTATGTCTATAGAAAATTTTCTCCAAATTTCATTTCTATAGAAAATTTTGTCCAAATTTTATTTCTATGGAAAATTTTGTCAAAATTTTATTTCCATAGAAAATTTTGTCAAAATTTTATTTCTATAGAAAATTTTGTTAACATTTTAGTTCCATAACAAATTTTGTCAAAGTTTGATTTCTGTAGAAAATTTTTGTAAATTTTATTTCTATGGAAAATTTTGCCAACATTTTATTTCTGTAGAAAAATTTGTTAAAATTTTATTCCTATAGAAATTTTACTCCAAATTTGATGTCTATAGAAAATTTTCTCCAAATTGCATTTCTATAGAAAATTTTGTCAAAACTTTATTTCTATGGAAAATTTTGTCAAAATTTTATTTCTATGGAAAATTTTGTCAATATTTTATTTCGGTAGAAAATTTTGTCAAAATTTTATTTCTATAAAAAATGTTGTGAAGAGTTTATTTCTGTCAAAAAGTTTGGCAAATTTTGAATTTTTACAGAAAATTTTGTCAAAATTTTATTTCTATAGAAAATTTTGTCAGTATTTATATTCTGAAGAAAATTTTGTCAAAATTTTATATCTATAGAAAATTTTGTCAAAATTTTATTTCTCTAGAAAATTTTTTGTTCAAATTTTATTTTAATAGAAACATTTGTCAAAATTACTTTTCATTTGTCAAAAGTTTATTTCTATAGAAAACTTTGTCAATATTTTATTTCCATAACAAATTTTGTCAACATTTGATTTCTATGGAAAATTTTGTCAACATTTTATTTCCATAGAAAATTTTGTCAACTTTTTATTTGTATAGAAAATTTTGTCAAAATTTTATTTCTATGGAAAATTTTGTCAAAATTTTATTTCTATAGAACGTTTTGTCAAAATTTTATTTCCATAACAAATTTTGTCAAAATTTGATTTCTATGGAAAATTTTGTTAAAATTTTATTTCTGTAAAAAATTTTGTCAAAAATTTATTTCTATGGAAAATTTTGTCAAAATGTTAATTCTATAGAAAATTTTGTCAAAATTTCTATAGAAATAAATTTTTTCCAAATTTCATTTCTATAGAATATTTTGACAACATTTTATTTCTATAGAAAATTTTGTCAAAAGTTGATTTCTATGGAAAATTTTGTCAAAATTTTATTTCTATGGAAAATGTTGTCAAAATTATATTTCTATAGAAAATTTTGGCAAAATTTTATTTTTAAAAAAAGTTGTCAAAATTTTATTTATAAAAAAAATTTGTCAAAAATTTATTTCTATAGAAAATTTATTTCTTTAGAAAATTTTGTCAAAATTTTATATCTATAGAAAATTTTTTGTTAAAATTTTTTTCTATAGACAATTTTGTCAAAATTACTTTTCATTTATTTTTAATTGCTAATTCGCCAATTACAAATTTTAGAAATAAAATTTTATTTCTATGGAAAATTTTGTTAAAATTTTGTTTCTATGGAAAATTTTGTCAAAATTTTATTTCTATAGAAAATTTTTCCAAAATTTTATATCTATGGAAAATTTTTCCAAATTTTTATTTCTACGAAAATTTTCCGAAATTTTATTTCTATAGAAGATTTTGTTAACATTTTATTTCCATAACAAATTTTGTCCAAATTTTATTTCTATAGAAAAAATTTTTAAATTTAATTTCTATGGAAAATTTTGCCAAAATTTTATTTCTGTAGAAAATTTTCTTAAAATTTTATTTCTATAGAAAATTTACTCCAAATTTTATGTCTATAAAAAATTTTCTCCAAATTTCATTTCTATAGGAAATTTTGTCAAAATTTTATTTCTATGGAAAATTTTGGAAAATTTGATTTCTATAGAAATTTTTTTAAAATTTTATTTCTATGGAAAATTTTGTCAAAATTTTATTTCTGTAGAAAATTTTGTTAAATTTTTTTTTTCTATAGAAATTTTACTCCAAATTTTATTTCTATAGAAAACTTTCTCCAAATTTCATTTCTATAGGAAATTTTGTCAAAGTTTTATTTCTATGGAAAATTTTGTTAAAATTTTATTTCTATGGAAAATTTTGTCAAAATTTTATTTCTATAGAAAATTTTGTCAAAATTTTATATCTATGGAAAATTTTTCCAAAATTTTATATCTATGGAAAATTTTGTTAACATTTTATTTCCATAACAAATTTTGTCAAAATTTTATTTCTATAGAAAAAATTTTTAAATTTAATTTCTATGGAAAATTTTTCCAAAATTTTATTTCTGTAGAAAATTTTCTTAAAATTTTATTTCTATAGAAAATTTTCTCCAAATTTTATGTCTATAGAAAATTTTCTCCAAATTTCATTTCTATAGAAAATTTTGTCCAAATTTTAGTTCTATAGAAAATTTTGTCAAAATTTTATTTCCATAGAAAATTTTGTCAAAATTTTATTTCTATAGAAAATTTTGTTAACATTTTAGTTCCATAACAAATTTTGTCAAAGTTTGATTTCTGTAGAAAATTTTGTTAAAAATTTTTTTCTATAGAAATTTTACTCCAAATTTTATGTCTATAGAAAACTTTCTCCAAATTTCATTTCTATAGGAAATTTTGTCAAAGTTTTATTTCTATGGAAAATTTTGTTAAAATTTTATTTCTGTGGAAAATTTTGTCAAAATTTTATTTCTATAGAAAATTTTGTCAAAATTTTATATCTATGGAAAATTTTTCCAAAATTTTATATCTATGGAAAATTTTGTTAACATTTTATTTCCATAACAAATTTTGTCAAAATTTTATTTCTATAGAAAAATTTTTTAAATTTAATTTCTATGGAAAATTTTGCCAAAATTTTATTTCTGTAAAAAATTTTCTCCAAATTTTATGTCTATAGAAAATTTTCTCCAAATTTCATTTCTATAGAAAATTTTGTCCAAATTTTATTTCTATGGAAAATTTTGTCAAAATTTTATTTCCATAGAAAATTTTGTCAAAATTTTATTTCTATAGAAAATTTTGTTAACATTTTAGTTCCATAACAAATTTTGTCAAAGTTTGATTTCTGTAGAAAATTTTTGTAAATTTTATTTCTATGGAAAATTTTGCCAACATTTTATTTCTGTAGAAAAATTTGTTAAAATTTTATTCCTATAGAAATTTTACTCCAAATTTGATGTCTATAGAAAATTTTCTCCAAATTGCATTTCTATAGAAAATTTTGTCAAAACTTTATTTCTATGGAAAATTTTGTCAAAATTTTATTTCTATGGAAAATTTTGTCAATATTTTATTTCGGTAGAAAATTTTGTCAAAATTTTATTTCTATAAAAAATGTTGTGAAGAGTTTATTTCTGTCAAAAAGTTTGGCAAATTTTGAATTTTTACAGAAAATTTTGTCAAAATTTTATTTCTATAGAAAATTTTGTCAGTATTTATATTCTGAAGAAAATTTTGTCAAAATTTTATATCTATAGAAAATTTTGTCAAAATTTTATTTCTCTAGAAAATTTTTTGTTCAAATTTTATTTTAATAGAAACATTTGTCAAAATTACTTTTCATTTGTCAAAAGTTTATTTCTATAGAAAACTTTGTCAATATTTTATTTCCATAACAAATTTTGTCAACATTTGATTTCTATGGAAAATTTTGTCAACATTTTATTTCCATAGAAAATTTTGTCAACTTTTTATTTGTATAGAAAATTTTGTCAAAATTTTATTTCTATGGAAAATTTTGTCAAAATTTTATTTCTATAGAAAAATTTTATTTCCATAACAAATTTTGTCAAAATTTGATTTCTATGGAAAATTTTGTTAAAATTTTATTTCTGTAAAAAATTTTGTCAAAAATTTATTTCTATGGAAAATTTTGTCAAAATATTAATTCTATAGAAAATTTTGTCAAAATTTCTATAGAAATAAATTTTTTCCAAATTTCATTTCTATAGAATATTTTGACAACATTTTATTTCTATAGAAAATTTTGTCAAAAGTTGATTTCTATGGAAAATTTTGTCAAAATTTTATTTCTATGGAAAATGTTGTCAAAATTATATTTCTATAGAAAATTTTGGCAAAATTTTATTTTTAAAAAAAGTTGTCAAAATTTTATTTATAAAAAAAATTTGTCAAAAATTTATTTCTATAGAAAATTTATTTCTTTAGAAAATTTTGTCAAAATTTTATATCTATAGAAAATTTTTTGTTAAAATTTTTTTCTATAGACAATTTTGTCAAAATTACTTTTCATTTATTTTTAATTGCTAATTCGCCAATTACATGCCGCCCAGCCACCAACCTATTTAAGTACTCATCTATTAGTACTTAATCCTATAGCTACTTTAAAAAAATGTATTTTGAGTACTTCTCATAATCCTTGACAAATTCAAGGGAAATTTTTGCTATAACCTTCATTTTTGTATTCTTTTGATGTTGTTGTTGTTTAGTCAGTTCAAACCAGCTAAGTTAAATAAGTGAGTGAGTAAATCTTAAAAATATTATGATTTATGCACTCGTTGCCTAAAACTTTACCTCAAGTTGGAGGTAATTTGAATAAATTGTGGCAATTGCTTAAATTACAGTCATTTAGCCATTCGCGAACTCTTGATTCCGCAATGGAATTCAAAAAGAGCTCCTTCATAGCATCATCTTGGTGGCAAATATGTAAGCACCCTTAGATGAAATATCGCCCCTCCCTCCGCCGAGCAAAAGGCGAAGAAGCAAGGAAAGCTGGTAGAAGTTTGATTCACTAGCTTCGTCTTCTTCTTCTGGGGATTTTTCAAAAAATGGCCTAAAGGCTGTTAAATCTTATAACCCTCTTTTTTGCAAAAGGTGTCTGCATTAGAATTCGTGTGTTAGGCATACTAAATTTTCTAAATGGCTTAGGGGCGGAGTATTTTTTTCTCTCAAGATTCATGACATTTGGATGAAATATTTTATGCATTCACAAATTGTATTTTGGCCTATAGATTCAACCATTTCACCACTCTACCTATATCACTAGAAACATCGTCTTCTATCACGTCTATGGTTGGGCTTCATTTGATACGTATCTTTTGGACGAATAGAGATGTCAGTGCAGGAGAAATATTTATATCTTGAAATAAAGGAGTTTTAAAGCTTTTAACTGAAAAGTAAAAAGGCATGATATGATGATATGATATTTCTATAGAAAATTTTACCTAAACGTTATTTCTATAGAAAATTTTGTCAAAATTTTATTTCTATAAAAAAATTTTTGTCAAAATTTTATTTTTATAGGAATTTTTGTCAAAATTTTTTGTCTATAGAAAATTATATCAAAATTTCATTACTATAGAAAATTTTATCAACATTTCATTTCTATAGAAAATTTTGTCAACATTTTATTTCTATATAAATTTTTATCAAAGTTTTATTTCTATAGAAAATTTTGTCAAGATTTTTTGTCTATAAAAAAATGTTGTCAAAATTTTTTGTTTGTAGAAAATTTTGTCAAAATTTCAGTTCTATAGAAAATTTTATCAAAATTTTTTGTCTACAGAAAATTTTGTCAAAATTTTTTGTCTAAAAAAATTTTGTCTAAATTTTAGTTCTATAGAAAATTTAATGAAAATACTTTGTATATAGAAATTTGTTTAAATTTTAGTTCTCTAGAAAATTCTATAAAAAAATTTTGTCAAAAATTTTTTGTCTATAAAAATTTTGTCTAAATTTTAGTTTTATAGAAAATTTAATGAAAATATTTTGTATATAGAAATTTGTTTAAATTTTAGTTCTCTAGAAAATTCTATCAAAATTTTTTTTTACAGAAAATTTTGTCAAAAATTTTTTGTCTATAAAAAATTTTGTCAAAATATTAGTTCTATAGAAAATTTTTTGAAAATATTTTGTCTATAGAAAATTTTTTTAAAGTTTTATTTCTATAGAAAACTTTAAGAAACTGTATTTTTATAGTGTATATTGTAAACATTTTATAGAAATTCTTGTCAAAATTATATCAAAATTTCATTACTATAGAAAATTTTATCAACATTTCATTTCTATAGAAAATTTTACCAACATTTATTTCTATATAAATTTTTATCAAAGTTTTATTTCTATAGAAAATTTTGTCAAGATTTTTTGTCTATAAAAAAATGTTGTCAAAATTTTTTGTTTGTAGAAAATTTTGTCAAAATTTCAGTTCTATAGAAAATTTTATCAAAATTTTTTGTCTACAGAAAATTTTGTCAAAATTGTTTGTCTAAAAAAATTTTGTCTAAAATTTAGTTCTATAGAAAATTTAATGAAAATACTTTGTATATAGAAATTTGTTTAAATTTTAGTTCTCTAGAAAATTCTATCAAAATTTTTTTTTACAGAAAATTTTGTCAAAAATTTCTTGTCTATAAAAATTTTGTCAAAATATTAGTTCTATAGAAAATTTTTTGAAAATATTTTGTCTATAGAAAATTTTTTTAAAGTTTTATTTCTATAGAAAACTTTAAGAAACTGTATTTTTATAGTGTATATTGTAAACATTTTATAGAAATTCTTGTCAAAAACTGTTGTTTATAGAATTTTTTCTGAAACTTTTATTTCTATAGCAAATTTTGTCAAAATTTTATGATTTTTATACCCTCCACCATAGGATGGGGGTATATTAACTTTGTCATTCCGTTTGTAACACATCGAAATATTGCTCTAAGACCCCATAAAGTATATATATTCTGGGTCGTGGTGAAATTCTGAGTCGATCTAAGCATGTCCGTCCGTCTGTTGAAATCACGCTAACTTCCGAACGAAACAAGCTATCGACTTGAAACTTGGCACAAGTAGTTGTTATTGATGTAGGTCAGATGGTATTGCAAATGGGCCATATTGGTCCACTTTTACGTATAGCCCCCATATAAATGGACCCCCAAATTTGGCTTTCAGAGCCTATAAGAGAAGCATATTTCATCCGATCTCGTTAAAATTTGGTACATGGTGTTAGTATATGGTCTCTAACACCCATGCAAAAATTGGTCGATATCGGTCAATAATTATATATAGCCCCCATATAGACCGATCCCCCGATTTGGTTGTTGAGCCTCAAAGATAACCAAATTTCATCCGATCCGGCTGAAATTTGGCACATGGTGTTGGTATATGGTCCCTAACAACCTTGCAAAAATTGGTCCATATCGGTCAATAATTATATATAGCCCCCATATAAACCGATCCCCAGATTTGACTTGCGGAGCCTCAAAGAGAAGCAAATTTCATCCGATACAGCTGAAATTTGGTACATGTCTATAAAAAAATGTTGTCAAAATTTTTTGTTTGTAGAAAATTTTGTCAAAATTTCAGTTCTATAGAAAATCTTATCAAAATTTTTTGTCTACAGAAAATTTTGTCAAAATTTTTTGTCTAAAAAAATTTTGTCTAAATTTTAGTTCTATAGAAAATTTAATGAAAATACTTTGTATATAGAAATTTGTTTAAATTTTAGTTCTCTAGAAAATTCTATCAAAAAATTTTTTCAAAAATTTTTTGTCTATCAAAATTTTGTCTAAATTTTAGTTTTATAGAAAATTTAATGAAAATATTTTGTATATAGAAATTTGTTTAGATTTTAGTTCTCTAGAAAATTCTATCAAAAAAATTTTTTTTACAGAAAATTTTGTCAAAAATTTTTTGTCTATAAAAAAATTTTGTCAAAATATTAGTTCTATAGAAAATTTTTTGAAAATATTTTGTCTATAGAAAATTTTTTTAAAGTTTTATTTCTATAGAAAACTTTAAGAAACTGTATTTTTATAGTGTATATTGTAAACATTTTATAGAAATTCTTGTCAAAAACTGTTGTTTATAGAATTTTTTCTGAAACGTTTATTTCTATAGCAAATTTTGTCAAAATTTTATGATTTTTATACCCTCCACCATAGGTTAGGTTAGGTTAGGTTATGTGGCAGCCCGATGTATCAGGCTCACTTAGACTATTCAGTCCATTGTGATACCACAGTGGTGAACTTCTCTCTTATCACTGAGTGCTGCCCGATTCCATGTTAAACTCAATGACAAGGGACCTCCTTTTTATAGCCGAGTCCGAACGGCGTTCCACATTCTAGTGAAACCACTTAGAGAAGCTTTGAAACCCTCAGAAATGTCACCAGCATTACTGAGGTGAGATAATCCACCGCTGAAAAACTTTTTGGTGTTCGGTCGTAGCAGGAATCGAACCCACGACCTTGTGTATGCAAGGCGGGCATGCTAACCATTGCACCACGGTGGCTCCCTCCACCATAGGATGGGGGTATATTAACTTTGTCATTCCGTTTGTAACACATCGAAATATTGCTCTAAGACCCCATAAAGTATATATATTCTGGATCGTGGTGAAATTCTGAGTCGATCTAAGCATGTCCGTCCGTCTGTTGAAATCACGCTAACTTCCGAACGAAACAAGCTATCGACTTGAAACTTGGCACAAGTAGTTGTTATTGATGTAGGTCGGATGGTATTGCAAATGGGCCATATTGGTCCACTTTTACGTATAGCCCCCATGTAAATGGACCCCCAAATTTGGCTTGCAGAGCCTATAAGAGAAGCATATTTCATCCGAGCTGACTAAAATTTGGTACATGGTGTTAGTATATGGTCTCTAACACCCATGCAAAAATTGGTCGATATCGGTCAATAATTATATATAGCCCCCATATAAACCGATCCCCCGATTTGGTTGTTGAGCCTCAAAGATAACCAAATTTCATCCGATCCGGCTGAAATTTGGCACATGGTGTTGGTATATGGTCCCTAACAACCTTGCAAAAATTGGTCCATATCGGTCAATAATTATATATAGCCCCCATATAAACCGATCCCCAGATTTGACTTGCGGAGCCTCAAAGAGAAGCAAATTTCATCCGATACAGCTTAAATTTGGTACATGGTATTATTATGTGGTATTTAACAACCATGCAAAAATTGGTCCATATCGGTCCATAATTATATATAGCCCCCATATAAACCGATCCCCAGATTTGGTTGTTGAGCCTCAAAGATAACCAAATTTCTTCCGATCCGGCTGAAATTTGGTATATGGTATTAGTATATAGTCTCTAACAACCATTCAAAAATTTGTCCATATCAGTCCATAATTATATATAGCCCCCATATAAACCGATTCCCAGATTTGAACTCCGGAGCTTCTTGGAGGAGTAAAATTCATCCGACCCGGTTCAAATTTGCAACGTGGTGGCCGCTATAACCATGCCAAAATTGGTCCATATCGGTCTACCGTTATATAGCCGATCCCCAATCACACAAAAATTGGTCCATATCGGTTCATAATCATGGTTGCCACTCGAGCCAAAAATAATCTAGCAAAATTTTATTTCTATAGAAAATTTTGTCTAAATTTTATTCCTATAGAAAATTTTGTCAAAATTTTATTTCTATAGAAACTTTTGTCAATATTTTATTCCTACAGAAAATTTTGTCAAATTTTATTTCTATAGAAAATTTTGGCAAAATTTTATTTCTATAGAAAATGTTGTCAAAATTTTAATTCTATATAGAGAATGTTGTCAAAATTTTAAATCTTTTGAAAATTTTGTCAAAATTTTATTTCTATAAAAAATTTTGTCAAACTTAATTATATACGTATTTAATAGCCCTTTTTAAGTTTAATATATACCACGTATGGACTACGTGGTATATATTAGGGTATTAGGAAGTTTTAAGATACCTTACCATCGGCAAGTGTTACCGCAACCCAAGTAATTCGATTGTGGATGACAGTCTTCAGTAGAAGTTTCTACGCAATCCATGGTGGAGGGTACATAAGCTTCGGTCTGGCCGAACTTACGGCCGTATATACATGTTTTCTATTGAAAATTTTATCAAAATTTGTTGTCCATAGAAAATTTTTGTCAAAATTTTATGTCTATAGAAAATGTTGTCAAGATTTTATTTCTATAGAAAATTTTGCCAAAATTTTAGTTCTAAAGAAAATGTTGTCTAAATTTTATTTCTATAAGAATGTTTGTCAAAATTTTATTTTTTTGGAAAATTTCTAAAATTTTATTTCTGTAGAAAATTTTGTCAAAATTTTATTTCTATTAGAATGTTTGTCAAAATTGTTTGTCTATAGAAAATTTTGTCAATTTATTTTTGTCTATAAAAAATTTTGTCAAAATTTTTTGTCTATAGAAAATTTTGTCAAAATTTTATTTATTCACAAAATTTTGTCAAAATTTGATTTCTATAGAAAATTTATGTCAAATTTGTTTTTCGTAAGATTCAGGTCATAATTGTTAAGCAATTTTAAGGAAATTTGGTACAACATGAATTTTTGGCCTAAAGACAAAAACCATTAAATTTAAAAATTGGATATAGCCCAATTTGCACCTTTAGGTCATATTACGCTTATTTACTACCCAATCTTCATCCAAGTTGACGTCCCCATCTAGCTAGTTACTTTACTTACTAGTTTAATTTATTTTATTAAGAATATTGAAATGTTGAAAAGTTCCTTATTTTTTAAGATTCTGTTTTTTTTTTTTTTATAAAAGGACATAAAAAATTTCCAGTTCTGGGATTTTTTTTTTTGCAAAATTCGGGATTTCTCAATATCTATATTTCTAAACATGTTAATAAATTTTAGCCTTGAATTTCAAAAAAATTTTTGCATGTTCAACATATTTTGGCTACAAGTTGAGTGGATGAGACAGATACTAAGGCGATGGAATGAGTTTTTCTTCATTGAGGATTTGGAATTTTTGCGTGCACGAATTAGAAATAAATGAGTCGCGTAGAAAATTTTTGGTGGGGAGGGAGGGTGTTAAAAATAACAAACTGTTAATATACACACATTACTCGGATAGCTATACTCTCCGCAATATATCTCTCATTTAATTCAACATGCTACCATGCTACAAAGGAGAAACAAAACCAACCATATAACAGCTTTTCAAACTGTGTTAATATTTTTAGAAAATGCTTACATGTCTCAACCTCACAAAATCCATGAAATCACAATCACGGTTGCCACAGTTGGTAAAATACTACCAAAAAATGGGAGATTTTTTACTGTTTGGTATATTGGTAGAATTCTTATGATTTGGTAGATTTGGCGAAACATTCCTCTTCAACGAAGAGATACTTCACTTTTCTATAGAAATAAAATTTTGACAAAATATTCTATTGAAACACAATTTTGACAAAATTTTCTATAGAAATAAAATTTTGACAAAATTTCCTATAGAACTGAAATTTTGACAAATTTTTCTATAGAAATAAAATTTTGACAAAATTTTTTAAAAATAAGATTTTGAAAAAATTTTCTAAAGAAATGAAATTTTGGCAAAATTTTCTATAGAAATAAAATGTTGACAAAATTTTCTATTAAAATAAAATTTTGACTACATTTTCTATAGAAATAAAATTTTGACTAAATTTTCTATAGAAATAAAATTTTGACAAAATTATCTGTAGGAATAAAATTGCGACAAAATTTTCCATATAAATAAAATGTTTACAAAATTTTCGATAGAAATAAGATTTTGACAAAATTTTCTATAGAAAAAAAAATTTTACAAAATTCTCTATAGAAATAAAATTTGACAAAATTTTCTATAGAAATGCAATTTTTATAGTATAGAGATAAAATGTTGACAAAATTTTCATCGAAATAAAATTTAGACAAAATTTTCTGTACAAATAAAAAGTTGACAAAATTTTCTATGGAAATAAAGTTTTGACAAAATTTTCTATGGGAATAAAATTTTCACAAGATTTTCTTTACAAATAAAAATGTTGACAAAATTTTCTATAGACATAAAATTTTGATAAAATTTTGTATAGAACTAAAATTTTGACAAAATTTTCTTTGGAAAAAAATTTTAGCAAAATTTTCTATGGCAATAAAATTTTGACAAAATTTCCTATAGAACTAAAATTTTGACAAAATTTTCCATAGAAATAAAATTTTGGCAAAATTTTCTATAGAAATAAAATTTTGATAAAACATTCTATCGAAATAAAATGTTGACAAAATTTCCATAGAAATAAAATTTTGACAAAATTTTCTATAGAAATAAAATTTTGACAAAATTTTCTATAGAAATAAAATTTTGACAAAATTTTGTGTACAAATAAAAAGTTGACAAAATTTTCTATGGAAATAAAGTTTTGACAAAATTTTCTATAGGAATAAAATTGTGACAAAATTTTTTTTACAAATAAAAAAGTTATCAAAATTTTCTATAGAAACAACATTTTGACAAAATTTCCTATGGGACTAAAATTTTGACAACATTTTCTATAGAAATAAAATTTTGACAAAATTTTCTATAGACATAAAATTTTAATAAAATTTTCTATAGAACTAAAATTTTGACAAAATTTCCTTTGGAAATAAAATTTGACAAAATTATCTATAGAAATACAATTTTGAAAAAATTTTCTATAGAAATAGAATGTTGACAAAATTTTCTATAGAAATAAAATTTTGACAAAATTTTCTTTGGAAAAAAAAAAATTGCAAAA
The DNA here is from genome assembly GCF_050003625.1 of Haematobia irritans. NCBI lineage: Eukaryota > Metazoa > Arthropoda > Insecta > Diptera > Muscidae > Haematobia > Haematobia irritans. The sequence goes on from NC_134398.1 coordinate 31,658,371, forward strand.
TTTTCTATAGCAATAAAATTTTTACAAAATTTCCTATAGAACTAAAATTTTGACAAAATTTTCCATAGAAATAAAATTTTGACAAAATTTTCGATAGAAATAAAATTTTGATAAAATTTTCTATCGAAATAAAATTGTGACAAAATTTTTTATAGAAATAAAATTTTGACAAAATTTCCTATAGAACTAAAATTTTGACAAAATTTTCTACAGAAATAAAATTTTGACAAAATTTTCTATATAAATAAAATTTTGACAAAATTTTCTATAGAAATAATGTTTTGATAAAATTTTCTATAGAACTAAAATTTTGACAAAATTTTCTTTGGAAATAAAATTTTAGCAAAATTTTCTATAGCAATACAATTTTGACAAAATTTTCCATAGAAATAAAATATTGACAAAATTTTCTATAGAAATAAAATTTTGAAAAAATTTTCTATCGAAATAAATTTTTACAAAATTTTCTATAGAAATAAGATTTTCTATAAAAATAAAATTTGACAAAATTTTCTATAGAAATACAATTTTGAAAAAAGTTTCTATAGAAATACAATTTTTTTTCTATAGAAATAAAATGTTGACAAAATTTCTATCGAAATAAAATTTTGACAAAATTTTCTGTACAAATAAAAAGTTGGCAAAATTCTCTATGGAAATAAAATGTTGACAAAATTTTCTATAGAAATAAAATTTTGACAAAAATTTTTACAGAAATAAAATTTATACAAAATTTCCTATAGAATTAAAATGTTGACAAAATTTTTTATAGAAATAAAATTTTGACAAAATTTTCTATAGACATAAAATTTTTATAAAATTTTCTATAGAACTAAAATTTTGACAAAATTTTCTATAGCAATAAAATTTTGACAAAATTTCCTATAGAAATAAAATTTTGACAAAATTTTCCATATAAATAAAATATTTACAAAATTTTCTATAGAAATAAGATTTTGACAAAATTTTCTAAAAAAATAAAATTTGACAAAATTTTCTATAGAAATAAAAATTTCTATAGAAATAAAATTTTCTATAGAAATAAAGTTTTGACAAAATTTTCTATAGAAATAAAATGTTGACCAAATTTTTTATACGAAAAAAATTGTGACAAAATTTTCTATACGAATAAAATTTTGATAGAATTTTGTATACGACTAAAATTTTGACAAAATTTTCTATAGAAATAAAATTTTGATAAAATTTTCTATAGGAATAAAATTTTGACAAAATTTTCTATAAAAAAAAAATTAAGTATTCCCCAAAAAATTTGCATTTTGATGTCAAAAAAATACAAAAGAATTTGAAGTAATGTACCAAAGGGAGGTACATTACTCCAAATTCTTTCACATAACTCCCGGCGTAGTATTACTGCTACTACTCATGATATTAAATTTTCCATTTAATACATTCACTCTTCTGCTTTACGGTTAGTGACGGCAATGGAAGCAAGTCGCAAGTCTTTGTGTAAATAGCCATAAGACTCGCTATAACCTTAACACAGGTACTAGTAATACAATACACATACATTCAGAAATGTAGGATTAAAGACAATACGACGAGAACATGACCATGACAGTCGAGGCAAATACTAGCAAGCCAACACAAGTCATGTGAAGTGAAGTCAAGTCAAGTCCAGTCACCAGAACCACCTACGACAATGATGATTTTACTGTCATCCAACTGTGTGGTGAAATCATCGGCATCACCATTCATGATGGTCTGGCTTAGTTTGGCTAAGCATATCCTCTGGCGTAAAGACATCTTACATCTCGTTGATTTCGTTTTAATTTCTTCAAATGTCTGCTAGAAGGGGGGAGGAGAGAATGGGGATGGTGTGATATGCCCATAGACGTTGTACACATGTATCTGTCTGTTGTGGTCTATGGCAAGGCTATGACTCACTTTCTCGAACTTATGATGGTTTTTTGGCGGGTTGGGAGAGGTGAGAAGATAGCAACCTAAATACAACCAAGTGCTAAGCTAAGAGCAGAGAGCAAGAGTGTGTGTGAGAGTGAGTAAGACTTACAAAAAAAGTTATGATGGCACAAAATCAGGCTTAACTAACCATAAAAGGTCAAAAAAGCATGTGATTATATTACCTCTACTAGTACCTACTACACTTGTATTTATCTTGACAACTCAGTATGGTGGATTTTTGTAACGTTAGGTGGCGGAGGTGGGTGAGAGGGAGAAAAGGTAACGATAATAGCATGCAAGACGCCATGGATTCATTCTTGCTGATATTTTTTGAGCTCTCGTTAATGTCTGTTGCTACACTCCAGGTAAGGTAAAGACGTTGAGAATTTTCATCTCTAGCAACAACTATCGTAGATAAATTTGTTTGGTGTGTTTTTTTTTTTTTTTGCATAACACAATTTATTTTAAACACTTCCTTCGATGTCCTTTTAACATCCTCCAAATTGCCGTAGGAAAAAAAAACACGAAAAGTGCACAAGCAATAAGATAAATATAAAATTTACGTGACACAATGCTCACTAAATGTTATACTATCATTTGAAAATGTTGCTAAAATTGATGAGGTGATAAAATAAATCGCAATATTCACCAAGTAATTTTGAACTGTAAGCGAATTTTAATGTTGTGTCACTAGTTCAACAATTTGAAAAATCAAGAGGAATTTTCTGGAAATTTTTAAGGAATATATGGAATAGAGAGGTGGCAAAAAGCAAAGCGAAAAAATTTTTTTTTAATTTATTGTTCATAAGCAACAAATGTCGGGAATAATATAAAAAAATGGATTCAATTTATATTTGTTTAAATCGGCTATCTTTGGCACCATTTGTTGCCTTCAAATTGTCGACAAAGCCATCACCCGCTCCACGAAGAAAGCAGTATTTTGTTCCCTTTTATGGGGAAGCCCAGTTTTGAGATGATCCACAATTTGGTATTTTTCAGTGCGAAATATCACTTTAGGTTTTTTTTTTGTAGAGAATTTCAAAATTTTCCAAAAAAAAATTTATGTTTTTGGCTTATGGTGTTTTCTTTTCTGAAAGCAGTGCTTTGCCTTCATTTTGTCTGTACAGAATGCGCATTTTTAAAATGTTGCCAGCAACCTTAAAAAATGGTATCATTACGGCGGACAGAAAATAATTCAAAGCAACAAACAGGGCAATCGCAGCATTCTCGTTTGTCGGTAGTGCTAAAAATGCCCGCAATGCGCCTCTATGCATGGCACTATTTTCACAACAGAATTCAAAGCCTTTTCGCACTTTTGCCTGTTTTTTTTTTTAAAATAACCTAAAAAGACAATTTTTCTGGAAAATTTCAAAAATAGTGCGCATTTTTTACAAGAAAAGAAAACACCATTAGTTTCAATAGCTGTTATTTGGTTGGATTTGTTTCCCTTTTGTTATGCTAATATGGTGAATTACTATAGAAAAACATTGCCAAGAGCATCATAGGTAGTAAGAGAGTGAGTTAAAGCAAAGAGAGTAATACGATTGCATTATTTATGTATAGACTGAGGAGAATATGGTGTGGTTGGCATGATTTCGGTGAGGAAAGATCATCTAGTGGGATATTTAAGAAAAAAAGAGTGTTAATACTAGAAATTCTTTAAACCAAAAATTATTTTATCTAAATAAATATAAAACATGTAAGCAATGTAGAAAGCCGGGCGGGGCCCACTGTGTCATACCCTAAACCATCCCTACTGAATTAATAAGCATAAGTAAACATAGGCTAAAGCAAAGAGAGTAATAACATACGTTTAGATTTTGTTTGTATAGGGTGAGGAGAATATGGTGGAGTTGGGACAATTCAGATGCGAAGAGATCATTTATTGGGGGGTAGGTTAAAGGTTGGGAGGTAATATACAAAGCGTTAATAATACCAATTTTATAAATTAAGCCTTAATTTATCTAAATAAATATAACAAGTATATACGGCCGTAAGTTCGGCCAGGCCGGAGATAATGTACCCTCTACCATGGATTGCGTAGAAACTTCTACTGAAGACTGTCATCCACAATCGAATTACTTGGGCTGAGGTAACACTTGCCGATGGCAAGGTATCTTAAAATTTCCTAACACCGTAATATATACCACATAGTCCATACGTGGTATATATTAAACTAAAAAGGCCGATTAAATACGTATATAATTAAGTTTAAAGTTTCTATAGAAATAAAATTTTGATAAAATAAAATTTTGACAACATTTTCTATAGAAGTAAAATCTGGAAAAAATTTTCTATAGAAATAAAATTTGGAAAAAATTTTCTATAGAAATAAAATTTTGACAAAATTTTCTATACAAATAAAATTTTGACAAAATTTTCTATAGAAATAAAATTTTGACAAAATTTTCTATAGAAATAAAATTTTGACAAAATTTTCTATAGAAATAAAATTTTGACAATGTTTTCTATAAAAATAAAATTTTGACAAAATTTTCTATAGAAATAACATTTTGACAATGTTTTCTACAAAAATAAAATTTTGGTAGATTATTTTTGGCTCGAGTGGCAACCATGATTATGAACCGATATGGACCAATTTTTGTGTGATTGGGGATCGGCTCTATATAACTATAGACCGATACGAACCAATTTTGGCATGGTTATTAGCGGCATTATACTAACACCACGTTGCAAATTATAACCGGATCGGTTGAATTTTGCTCCTCCAAGAGGCTCCGGAGGACAAATCTGGGGATCGATTTATATGGGGGCTATATATAATTATGGACCGATATAAACCAATTCTTGTACGGTTGTTCGAGACCATATACTAACATCACGTACCAAATTTCAACCAGATCGGATGAATTTAGCTTCTCCAAAAGGCACCGGAGGTCAAATGTGGGGATCGGTTTATATGGGGGTTACATATATAATTATGGACTGATATGAACCAATTCCTGCATGGTTGTTGGATACCATATACTAACACTACGTACAAAATTTCAACCGAATCGGACGAATTTTGCTCTTCCAAGAGGCTCCGGCGGTCAAATCTGGGGATCGGTTTATATGGGGGCTAGGTTAGGTTAGGTTATGTGGCAGCCCGATGTATCAGGCTCACTTAGACTATTCAGTCCATTGTGATACCACAGTGGTGAACTTCTCTCTTATCACTGAGTGCTGCCCGATTCCATGTTAAGCTCAATGACAAGGGACCTCCTTTTTTTTATAGCCGAGTCCGAACGGCGTTCCACATTCCAGTGAAACCACTTAGAGAAGCTTTGAAACCCTCAGAAATGTCACCAGCATTACTGAGGTGGGATAATCCACCGCTGAAAAACTTTTTGGTGTTCGGTTGTAGCAGGAATCGAACCCACGACCTTGTGTATGCAAGGCGGGCATGCTAACCTTTGCACCACGGTGGCTCCCTTATATGGGGGCTATATATAATTATGGGCCGATGTGGACCAATTTTTGCATGATAATTAGAGAACATATACCAACACCATGTACCAAATTTCAGCCAGATCGGATGAAATTTGGTTCTCTTAGAGGCTCCGCAAGCCAAATCTGGTGATTGGTTTATATGGGGGCTATTTATAATTATGCACCGATGTGGACCAATTTCTGCATGGTCATTAGAGACCATACACTAACACCATGTACCAAATTTCAGCCGGATCGTATGAAATTTGCTTCTCTTAGAGGTTCCGCAAGCCAAATCGGGGGATCGGTTTGTATGGGGGCTATATATAATTATTGACCGATGTGGACCAATTTTTGCATAATTGTTAGAGACCATATACTAACACCATGTACCAAATTTCAATCGGATCGGATGACTTTTGCTCCTCTAAGAGGTTCCGGAGGTCAAATCTGGGGATCGGTTTATATGGAGGTATATGTAATTATGGACCGATATGGACCAATTTCTGCATGGTTTTTAGAAACCATATACTAACACCATGTACCAAATTTCAGCCGGATCGGATGAAATTTGCTTCTCTTAGAGGCCTCGCAAGCCAAATTTGGGGGTCGGTTTATATGGGGGCTAGACGTAAAAGTGGACCGATATGGCCCATTTGTAATACCATCTGACCTACATCAATAGCAACTACTTGTGTCAAGTTTCAAGTCGATAGCTTGTTTCGTTCGGAAGTTAGCGTGATTTCAACAGACGGACGGACGGACGTGCTTAGATCGACTCAGAATTTCACCACGACCCATAATATATATACTTTGTGGGGTCTTAGAACAATATTTCGATGTGCTACAAACGGAATGACAAAGTTAATATACCACCATCCAATGGTGGAGGGTATAAAAATATTGTATCATTATATATCCCAGCAAAAAAGCGTCGCCAAATAAGTACTGAAAAATTTCTTTTTGGTTCCGGAGGTGGTACCAAATGGGCGCAGAAGCGATGTGTTTGTCATAGTATGGATATCCACCATTTCAACAGCCGATGCACTGAATTTGCCTCACTTCTTAGGGTGTAATCCGAATTCCATTTTTTAATCTCGCTCTTATTTTGGTGACATTTTTTTTTTCTGGGATGGTATCGAATATATAGATCTACAATGTAAAGCAGGGTATGATATAGTCGGCCCTGTCCTACTTTCGACTTTCCTTACTTGTTTCATATCCTATTTAGTTAAGTAAGTAATTTGAAAATTTAATATTCATACCGGCAAGTTGACAAGTCTTTTGATGCCATGAAAACGGTGATACGCTGCCACGTTTGTGGTCATAAATGAAATTATGTCAACATTGTAAAGTCTCTTTGCACAGAAAAACATATACACACACAGCCATCGTCAATATTTTCAATATTAAACTCACGTGCTTCTATTTTGGTCCATTGAGGTTGAAGTTCTCTTGTTTTTTTGCACTAACCAGCTTGAAAACAATTTACCTACGACGATCTACTCTATCGCAAGGGGATAAGAGAAAGAGAAAGAAGAGAAAGAAACGAAAAAAACTCACAGAAGATGAGAAAACTTGTGATGTAAGTAAACGAATGAAAAGAAAAGTTGGGGGAAAACAAGTTTTGGTGTTTTTTTCCTTTTCTTCGTCTCATTGCTCTTTTTGCAAGTTGGTGTTGAAAATGCTGATGATTGTAATGTTAGATTTTCAATGAGGCTGCTGCTGGCTGCTAAGATACCAAGGACTTCTTTTACCTACTTGAACCAATTTTTTTCTTGGTTTTACTCAATAGTTGGAGAGCAAAACAACAAGTCAAACTGGGAGATACCCTCCCAGAAGAGATAAAGACAATTTTTTACAACTACCCAAATGTAATGAAAATATTATGTTGCCATAGGAAAATAGGATAATAAGGATGCTATAAAACTAAATTCAATTTTATACTACACAAGAATGCCGTAAGGAGATTTCACATACCAGGTATAGCGTATAAATCGAATTTTTGAATGCGTTACAGGGGAATATTGCCCGTGATGGTTCCGTCATGGGAGTTGCCTTTGCCTTTCAATCAATAATCAATTGGGAGCGTGAATGCGTGCATAGTGCGGGGTTGCCAATAGATGGCAATTCTGAAATTCATAATATTAAGCTAACGATATATTTCTTTACTTTGGAGAAAACTGCAGCTGAATTACATCGAATACCCTGAGAAGCTTAAAAAATTTTGACAAAATTTTTTATAGAAATAAAATTTTGACAAAATTTTCTATAAAAATAAAATTTTGATAAGATTTTCTATAAAAATAAAATTTTAACAACAGTTTCTACACAAATAAAATGTTAACAGCAGATTCTACAGAAATATAGTTTTGACAAAATTTTCTATAGAAATAAAATTTTGACAACATTTTCTATAGAAATAAAATTTTTACAACAGTTTCTATATAAATAAAATTTTGACTAAATTTTCAATAAAAATAAATATTTAACAACAGTTTATACAGAAATAAAATTTTGATAATATTTTCTATAGAAATAAAATTTTGACAAAATTTGCTATAGAAATAAAATTTTGACATAATTTGTTATAGAAATAAATTTTTGACATAATTTGTTATAGAAATAACATTTTGAAAAAATTTTTTATAAAAATAAAATTTTTATAACATTTTCTATAGAAATAAAATTTTGATAAAATTTTTTATAGAAATAAAATTTTGACAAAATTTGCTATTGAAATAAAATTTTAACATAATTTGTTATAGAAATAAAATTTTGACAAAATTTTTTATAGAAATAAAATTTTGAAAAAAATTTCAATAGTAATAAAATTTTGAAAAAATTTCAATAGTAATAAAATTGTGGAAACATTTTTCTATAGAAAAAAATTTAACAAATTATATTAATTTGACTAAATTGTCTAATTTTCTATATAAAAAAATTTTTGATTAAATTTTTATAGAAAAAAAATTTTGATTAAAATTTCTATAGAAATAAAATTTTGACAAAATTTTCTATAGATATAAAATTTAGATGAAATTTTCTATAGAAATAAAATTTTGACAAAATTTTCTATAGAAATAAAATTTTGAAAAAATTTTCTATAGAAAAAAAATTAATAAAATTTTCTATAGAAATAAAATTTTTATAACATTTTCTATAGAAATAAAATTTTGACAAAAGTTGCTATAGAAATAAAATTTTGACATAATTTGTTATAGAAAAAAATTTTGACATAATTTGTTATAGAAATAAAGTTTTGACAAAATTTTTTATAGAAATAAAAATTTGACAAAATTTGTTATAGAAATAACATTTTGACAAAACTTTTTATAGAAATAAAATTTTGATAAAATTTTTTATAGAAATAAAATTTTGACAAAATTTTCTATAGAAAAAAATTTTGACAACATTTTGTATAAAAATAAAATTTTTACAAAATTTCTACATAAATAAAATTTTGATAAAATTTTTTATAGAAATAAAATTTTGAGAAAATTTCAATAGTAGTAAAATTTTGACAAAATTTCTATAAAAATAAAATTTTGGCAAAATTTCCTAGAGAAATAAAATGTTGAGAAAATTTTCTATAGAACTAAAATTTTGACAAAATATTCTATAGAAAGAAAATGTTGATATAATTTTCTATAAAAATACAATTCTGACAAAATTTTCTATAGAAATAAAATTTTGACAAAATTTTCTATATAGAAATAATATTTTGACAAAATGTTCTAAAAAAATAAAATTTTGACAAAATTTTCTATAGAAAATATAATTTTTTTGACAAAATTTTCTATAGAAATAAAATGTTGACAAAATTTTCTAAAGAAATAACATTTTGACAAAATTTCTATAGAAATAAAATTTTGACAAAATTTCTATAAAAATAAAATTTTGGCAAAATTTCCTAGAGAAATAAAATTTTGGTGAAATTTTCTATAGAAAAAAATTAATTTGACAAAACTTTCTATAGAAATAAAATTTTGACAAAGTTTTCTAAAGAAATAAAATTTTACAAAATTTTCTCTTAAAATAAAATTTTGACAACAGTTTCTATAAAAATAAAGTTTTGACAAAATTTTCTAAAGACATAAAATTGTGACAAAATTTCTATAGAAATAAAATTTTGACAAAATTTTCTGTTTAAATAAAATGTTGACAAAATTTTCTAGAGAAATTAAATTTTGACAAAATTTTCTGTAGAAATAAAATTTTGAGAAAATTTTCTATAAAAATAAAATTTTGACAACAGTTTCTACACAAATAAAATTTTAAAAAGAGATTCTACAGAAATATGGTTTTGACAAAATTTTCTATAGAAATAAAATTTTAACAACATTTTCTATATAAATAAAATTTTGACAACAGTTTCTATAGAAATAAAATTTTGACTAAATTTTCTATAAAAATAAATATCTAACAACAGTTTATACAGAAATAAAATTTTGATACAATTTTCTATAGAAATAAAATTTTGATAAAATTTTTTATAGAAATAAAATTCTGAGAAAATTTTCTATAGAAATAAAATTTTAACAAAATTTTCAATAGAAATAAAATTTTAACAAAATTTTCTATATGAATAAAATTTTGACATAATTTGTTATAGAAATAAAATTTTGACATAATTTGTTATAGAAATAAAAATTTGACAACATTTTTTATAGAAATAAAATTTTTATAGCATTTTCTATAGAAATAAAATTTTGATAAAATTTTTTATCGAAATAAAATTTTGACAAAATTTTCTATAGAAATAAAATTTTGAAAAAATGTCAATAGTAATAAAATTTTGAAAAAATTTCAATAGTAATAAAATATTGATAAAATTTTCTATAGAAACAAAATTTTGATAAAATTTTTTATAGAAATGAAATTTTCAAAAAATATGCTATAGAAAGAAATTATGACATAATTTGTTATAGAAATAAAATTTTGACATAATTTGTTATAGAAATAAAATTTTGACAAAATTTTTTCTAGAAATAAAATTTTGACAACATTTTTTATAGATATAAAATTTTGATGAAATTTTCTATAGAAATAAAATGTTGACAAAATTTTCTATAAAAATAAAATTTTGATAAAATTTTCTATAGAAAAAAAAAATTAATAAAATTTTCTATAGAAAAAAAAATTAATAAAATTTTCTATAGAAATAAAATTTTGATAAAATTTGCTATAGAAATAAAATTTTGATTAAATTTTCTATAGAAATAAAATGTTGACAAAATTTTCTATAGAAAAAAATTTTGATTAAATTTTCTATAAAAAAAATAGTGTTGATTAAATTTTCTATAGAAATAAAATTTTGACAAAATTTTTTATAGATATAAAATTTTGATGTAATTTTATATAGAAATAAAAATAAAAGACAAAATTTTCTTTAGAAAAAAAAATTAATAAAATTTTCTATAGGAAAAAAAAATTAATAAAATTTTCTATAGAAATAAAATTTTGATTAAATTTTCTATAGCAATAAAAAAGTTTCTATAAAAAATGTTTCTATAAAAATAAAATGTTGAAACAAAGTTTTGACATCGCCATGGGTATACCATAAATAACATTGGCTAATAAGTCCCCGGTCTAACAAAGAAAAACACATTTTGTTTTTTGTCAAAATTCGTTTATATTATTCAACATAGTTCCCTTCAAGAGCGATACAACGATTATAACGACCTTCCAATTTTTTGATACCATTTTGGTAGTACTCCTTCGGTTTTGCCTCAAAATAGGTCACAGTTTCGGCGATAACCTCTTCATTGCAACCAAATTTTTTCCCTGCGAGCATCCTTTTGGGGTCTGAAAATAAGAAAACGTCGCTGGGGGCGAGAATACGGAGGGTGGGGAAGCAATTCGAAGTCCAATCCAAGAATTTTTGCCATCGTTCTCAATGACTTGTGGCACGTTGCGTTGTCTTGGTGGAACAACACTTTTTTCTTCTTCATAATATGGGGCCGTTTTGCCGCGATTTCGACCTTCAAACGCTCCAATAACGCCATATAATAGTCAATGTTGATGATTTTTCCCTTCTCAAGATAATCGATAAAAATTATTCCATGCGCATCCCAAAAAACAGAGGCCATTACTTTGCCAGCGGACTTTTGAGTCTTTCCACGCTTCGGAGACGGTTCACCGGTCGCTGTCCACTCAGCCGACTGTCGATTGGACTCAGGAGTGTAGTGATGGAGCCATGTCACATATCGACGGAAAAACCCGGGTGTATTACGAGTTAACAGCTGCAAACACCGCTTAGAATCATCAACACGTTGTTGTTTTTGGTCAAATGTGAGCTCGCGTGGCACCCATTTTGCACAGAGCTTCCGCATATCCAAATATTGATGAATGATATGAGCAACACGTTCCTTTGATATCTTTAAGGCCTCTGCTATCTCGATAAACTTCATTTTTTGGTCATTCAAAATCATTTTGTGGATTTTTTGATGTTTTCGTCGGTAACCACCTCTTTCGGGCGTCCACTGCGTTCATCGTCCTCCGTGCTCATTTCACCACGTTTGAATTTTGCATACCAATCAATTATTGTTAATTTCCCTCAGGCAGAGTCCGGAAACTCATTATCAAGCCAAGTTTTTGCTTCCACCGTATTTTTCCCCTTCAGAAAACAGTATTTAACACGAAATTCATTTTTTTCCATTTTTTCCACAATAACAAAAGTTGCTTCACAAAAGACGCCATATCTCACAAACTAATTGACTTACAGACGTCAAATTTTGACACGAATCATTTGAAGGTTGGTACTATATAAAAATAATATGCATTTAATACTAGCGACGCCATCTATGTGTCAGACCGGGGACTTATCAGCCAACCTGTTTTGAAAATTTCATATAAACCGAAAATTTTCCTCTACCTCTATAGGCCCCTATGAATCTCCTCAATATGGCAATTTCCCTTTTCGCCACATTTCATTCACTGGCAACAGGGAATGTATGAATGAATGATTGCTGTCACAATGAATGACTGTATAACTGAATTTCTTTGGTAGCTGCAACGTACATGAATTCATTCATCCAATTGTTATAGGCTAAGTCTTGGTCGCTTGGATGAATGTGGTCTCACAGAATGGCTGAGTGGATTTGGCATCCCGCAGGGTTTGTTGACGGCTTGAATGGATTCTGTGAAATGCTGTAGAAATTTTGTCAACACTTACTAATTGAATTTTTAGTGTGAATTTCATAAATCCAATTTGCTTTTGTGTGGTTGTCAGTTTATTAGAATGGCCAGGATGATGGCACTTGAACTATCATTCATGATTTTTCTTGCTACTCCATTTAAAATCCTGTTTGTTGTTTGCGGGTAAAAGAACACCGAATACAGGAGCACCAGTTAGTTCTAGTTTCCTTTTCAATTATACAATAAATGATGAAGAGCAAAGCTTTACAAGATTCTCTGGGCAAATGCAAAGATATGCTGTGTGAAAAGTTAAGTAGATGAGTAAAAATGAAGAATGTAAGACAAGACTGCAATGCACAATAGCGGAGACTAAGTGCGCATCATCATCATCAGCATCAGCACCGCTTTGCCTATTTTCCCTTACAATGTGATAATAAATCCTCTTTGAACATTTTTGAGGTTACACAATTCATTTTATTTAATTAAAAAAAATCTCATTTTTCTTTTCTTCTATTATCTGCTGACACGTCTGTCTTGTTAAAAACAAATGCCAGTGGCTCTCCTCTTTGTAATGGCCTGTGTTAAGAAGCGTAATGAGATTTGGGAAAGTACATGGTTTGGTTTTTCTTCATTTTTGCATTTTCTTCTTTTCTCTAAAGCATCACTTTGTAGAATTGCAATGTAGGCTAAGGAAATGCTCTAATTAAAATCATTTGAATGACCGCTAAAATACCACGACATTAGTATTAAATTCTATACTCCTTATATTGAAATATTTGATTGATTAAACTGAAAATATTTTGTCTATGTGTCCGTTTAATGTTCTCAATACTATATTGTTCTCACATTTCAGGCTCATTTATTCCAGACTCACTCGATTGTGATATCACATTGGTGTACCGAATTGTAGATACACACCAGATAATGCAAAACTTTTCTCACAAGAGAGTATATCTCAATATGTACTCATATTGTATTGAGTATTGTTAGATCAACCATGCCATTGTTTCATGTACTCAACACACCATAGTTTAATCCACCACCATTAAATGCATAATCTCTCTTGTGCATTATCTTCTTGACATACATAAACAACAAAAATATGCAAAAGAGAAGATATGTCGAGATATGTTTGTTTGCTGTTAAAATTAGCCCCAAAACTGCCGACTATATTATAATTTCACCACAGTGTAGATCAAAATTTTTGGTAATATTTCAAATCAATCAAATTTGTGGGAAGAAACACAATGTTAGTAAAAATCAATATGAGAGTGATTAAACCCAAAACCATTTTTATGCAATTTGGCAAAAGGGCATTTATCGTTTATTGGCAAAATTTTCTATAGAAATAAAATTTTGACAAAATTTTCTATAGAAATAAAATGTTGATAAAATTCTTTATAAAAATAAAATTTTGACAAAATTTTCTATAGAAATTAAATTTTGACAAAACTTTCTATAGAAATAAAATTTTGACAACAGTTTCTATAAAAATTAAATTTTGACAAAATTTTCTACAGAGATAAATTTTTGACAAAATTTTCTACAGAGATAAAATTTTGACAAAATTTTCTACACAAATAAAATTTTCTATAGAAATAAAATTTTGACAACATTTTCTATAGAAATACAATTTTTACAAAATTTTCTATACAAATAAAATGTTGACAATATTTTCTATAAAAATAAAATTCTAACAAAATTTTCTATAGAAATAAAATTTTGACAAAATTTTCTATGGAAATAAAATTTTGACAAAATATTCTATAGAAATAAAATTTTGATAAAATTGGCTATAAAAATAAAATTTTGACAAAATTTTCTATAGAAAAAAAATTTTGACAAAATTTTCTATAGAAAACAAAATTTTTATAGTAATAAAATTTTGACAACAGTTTCTATAAAAATAAAATTCTGACAAAATTTTCTACAGAGATAAAATTTTGACAAAATTTTCTACACAAATAAAATTTTCTATAAAAATTAAATTTTGACAAAATTTTCTATGGACATAAAATGTTGACAACATTTTCTATAGAAATTAAATTTTGACAATATTTTCTATAGAAATACAATTTTTACAAAATTTTCTATACAAATAAAATTTTGACAAAATTTTCTATAGAAATGAAATTTTAATAAAAAAAACATAAAAAGGTCGAAGAAAATCAAAGAAATTTAGAAATGAAATGTTGGAAAAATTGTCTATAGGAACATAATGTTGACAAAATTTTCTAAAGAAATACAATTTTGACAAAATTTTCTATAGAAAAAAAATTTTTTTTTGACAAAATTTTCTACGGAAATAAAATTTTGACAATATTTTCTAAAGAAATAACATTTTGACAAAATTTCTATAGAAATAAAATTTTTATAAAATTTCTATAGAAATAAAATTTTGACAAAATTTCTATAGAAATAAAATTTTGACAACTGTTTCTATAGAAATAAAATTTTGTCAAAATTTTCTATAGAAATAAAATTTTGACAAAATTTTATATAGAAATACATTTTTAAAAAATTTTCCATAGAAATAAAATTTCGACAAAATTGTCCATAGAAGTAAAATTTTTACAAAATTTCTATAGAAATAAAATTTTGACAAATCTTCTATAGAAAAAAAAATGTTGACAAAATTTCTATAGAAAAAAATTTTGACAAAATTTTTGTAGAAATAAAATTTTGTCAAAATTTTCTATAGAAATAAAATTTTGTCAAAATTTTCTATAGTAAACAAATTTTGACAACATTTTTATAGTAATAAAATTTTTCTATAAAATGAAATTTTGACAAAATTTTCTATTTCTTCAAAATTTCTTATTTAAATAAATTTTTTTCAAAAATTTTATAGTAATAAAATTCTGACAAAGTTTTCTATAGGAAAAAAATTTTAACAAAATTGTCTATAGAAATAAAATGTTGACAAATAAATAGCTATGAGAGTGATTAAACCCAAAACCATTTTTATGCAATTTGGCAAAAGGGAATTTATCGTTTATTGGCAAAATTTTCTACAAAAATAAAATTCTGAAAAAATTTTTTTGTAGGCATAAAATTTTGACAAATTATTAAATAGAAATAAAATGTTGATAAAATTTTCTATAAAAATAAAATTTTGACAAAATTTCTATAGAAATAAAATTTTGCCAAAATTTTCTATAAAAATAAATGTTTGACAAAATTTTCTATAAAAAAAATGTTGACAAAATTTTCTATGGAAATAAAAATTTTACAAAATTTTCTAAAGAAATAACATTTTGACAAAATTTTCTACAGAAAACAAAATTTTGTATAGAAATAAAATTTTGACAACAGTTTCTATAAAACTAAAATTCTGACAAAATTTTCTACAAAGATAAAATTTTGACAACATTTTCTACACAAATAAAATTTTCTATAGAAATAAAATTTCGTCAAAATTTTCTATGGAAATAAAATGTTGACAACATTTTCTATAGAAATTAAATTTTGACAATATTTTCTATAGAAATACAATTTTTAAAAAACATAAAAAGGTCGAAGAAAATCAAAGAAAATAAGAAATGATATTTTGACAAAATTGTCTATAGGAACATAATGTTGACAAAATTTCTTATACAAATAAAATAAAATTTTGACAAAAATTTCTATAGAAATGAAATTTTGATAAAATTTTATATAGAAACTTAGTGTTGCAAAAATGTCTTCTATATATGACAATAAAATTTTGTCAAAATTTTCTATAGAAATAAAATTTTGTCAAAATTTTCTATAGAAATAAAATTTTGACAAAATTGTCCATAGCAATAAAATTTTTTCAAAATTTCTATAGAAATAAAATTTTGACAAATCTTCTATAGAAAAAAAATGTTGACAAAATTTCTATAGAAAAATATTTTGACAAAATTTCTGTAGAAATAAAATTTTGTCAAAATTTTCTATAGAAATAAAATTTTGTCAAAATTTTCTATAGTAAACAAATTTTGACAACATTTTTATAGTAATAAAATTTTGACAAAATTTTCTATAAAGTGAAATTTTGACAAAATTTTCTATTTCTTCAAAATTTCTTATTTAAGTAAATTTTTTTCAAAAAATTTTTATAGTAATAAAATTCTGACAAAATTTTCTATAGGAAGAAAATTTTAACAAAATTGTCTTTAGAAATAAAATGTTGACAAATAAATAACTATGAGATTGATTAAACCCAAAACCATTTTTATGCAATTTGGCAAAAGGGAATTTATCGTTTATTGGCAAAATTTTCTACAAAAATAAAATTCTGACAAAATTTTTTTGTAGGCATAAAATTTTGACAAATTATTAAATAGAAATAAAATGTTGATAAAATTTTCTATAAAAATAAAATTCTGACAAAATTTTCTATAGAAATAAAATGTTGATAAAATTTTCCATAGAAATAAATTTTTGACAAAATTTTCTAAAGAAATAAAATTTTGACAAACTTTTCTATAAAAAAAAATGTTGACAAAATTTTCTATGGAAATAAAAATTTGACAAAATTTTCTAAAGAAATAACATTTTGACAAAATTTTCTACAGACAACAGTTTCTATAAAAATAAAATTCTGACAAAATTTTCTACAGAGATAAAATTTTGACAAAATTTTCTACACAAATAAAATTTTCTATAAAAATTAAATTTTGACAAAATTTTCTATGGAAATCAAATGTTGACAACATTTTCTATAGAAATTAAATTTTGACAATATTTTCTATAGAAATACAATTTTTACAAAATTTTATATACAAATAAAATTTTGACAAAATTTTCTTAGAAATGAAATTTTAATAAAAAAAAAACATAAAAAGGTCGAAGAAAATCAAAGAAATTTAGAAATGAAATGTTGAAAAAATTGTCTATAGGAACATAATGTTGACAAAATTTTCTAAAGAAATACAATTTTGACAAAATTTTCTATAGAAATTTTTTTTTTTGACAAAATTTTCTACGGAAATAAATTTTTGACAATATTTTCTAAAGAAATAACATTTTGACAAAATTTCTATAGAAATAAAATTTTTATAAAATTTCTATAGAAATAAAATTTTGACAAAATTTCTATAGAAATAAAATTTTGACAACTGTTTCTATAGAAATAAAATTTTGTCAAAATTTTCTATAGAAATAAAATTTTGACAAAATTTTATATAGAAATACATTTTTAAAAAATTTTCCATAGAAATAAAATTTCGACAAAATTGTCCATAGAAATAAAATTTTTACAAAATTTCTATAGAAATAAAATTTTGACAAATCTTCTATAGAAAAAAAATGTTGACAAAATTTCTATAGAAAAATATTTTGACAAAATTTTTGTAGAAATAAAATTTTGTCAAAATTTTCTATAAAGTGAAATTTTGACAAAATTTTCTACACAAATAAAATTTTCTATAGAAATAAAATTTCGTCAAAATTTTCTATGGAAATAAAATTTTGACAAAATTTCTATAGTAATAAAATGTTGACAAAATTTTCTACAAAGTGAAATTTTGACAAAATTTTCTATAAAGTGAAATTGTGACAAAATTTCTTATTTAAATAAAATTTTGCCAAAAATTTCTATAGTAATAAAATTCTGACAAAATTTTCTATAGTAAGAAAATGTTAACAAAATTGTCTATAGAAATAAAATGTTGACAAAATTTTCTATAGATATAAAATTTTGACAAGGAAGTTTCTAGAAAAAAAAATTTACAACTGTTTCTATAGTAACAAAATTTTGACAAAATTTTCTATAAAGTGAAATTGTGACAAAATTTCTTATTTAAATAAAATTTTGCCAAAAATTCATATAGTAATAAAATTCTGACAAAATTTTCTATAGTAAGAAAATTTTAACAAAATTTTCTATAGAAATAACATTTTGACAAGGAAATTTATAGAAAAAAAAATTGACAACTGTTTCTATAGAAATAAAATTTTGACAAAATTTCTATAGAAATAAAATTTTGACAAAATTTCTATAGTAATAAAATTTTGACAAAATTTTCTATAAAGTGAAATTTTGGCAAAATTTCTTATATAAATAAAATTTTGCCAAAAATTTCTATAGTAATAAAATTCTGACAAAATTTTCTATAGAAATAAAATTTTTACAAGATTGTCTATAGAAATAAAATGTTGATAAAATTTTCTAAAAAAATAAAATTTGGACAAAATTTTCTAAGAACTACAATTTTGAAAAAATTTTCTATAGAAATAAAATTTTGACAAAATTTTCTATTGACATTAAATTCTGACAAAATTTGCTATAGCAATGAAATTCTAAAAAAAAATTCAATAGAAATAAAATTTTGACAACAGTTTCTATAGAAAAAAAAACTTTTGACTAGCAATTCGCAATTAATAACAAATTTCCCTAAGTTTTGGAGTAGGTGGGTCTTATTAGATTTTAGTTTGTAGTTCATCATGTTTTTTGGAGAGCTGGTTAGCTATAATCCATAGTGAAAGAATATGGTCTTCCTCTGAGGCCATCTTATGGCAGATTATTTGAATATGCCACTTCACCCTCCCCACAATCCAACTTTAATGCCTTTTCACCTTTTTCCAAGTGATAAATGGATTAAAATTTTGAAAGGTTAAATTAACTTTTAAACTTCACAATAAAAAAAAACAAAAACGAAACTTTACAACTTAACTTTAATTATAAGAATTACATGCGAATTAAAACTTTGTGGTAATATAAAATTTTAAGAGCTAAATTCTAAATCCATGTTCCCATTGCCCTGGTTTACATAGAGAGCTAAGTGAGAGCATCAACAAAAAAAAAAAAAAAACAGAACGCAAACGTAAAACGAGCAACTATAATACGTCCTTAACGGACAAACAAAAACAAACAAAAAAAAAACATCAAGGATACTTAGGACGACAGGCAATTTTAATTTAATTTAATTTGTAAAAACATAAAAAACAAATGAGACACTACCACAGCAGAACAACGGGATATCCAAAGGCATTGCAAAATGCCATGGAGGACCCACACATACATCATAACCAGGGAATGTCGTATTATTTGTGTAGTAAGTGTGTGTGCGTGTGATGGTAGCTCCAAAGAGAGAAAAAAGACTGCACAAATTACTGCCACTTGGACAAATTATGACAATGCGGATGTGGAAAAAAGAGCGGAGACATAGACGGACATAAACACAAAAACAACCTCACACAGCAGTCATACATACTGAAGAGCAGACAGAGAAAGTGTCTTTCAAAACAAAAAGGTTTTTTAAAAAACAAAGATTGCATTGAAATACACTTAGAAATTTGTTGTCAAAATTTGATTTCAATAGAAAATTTGGTCAAAATTTCATTTCTATAGAAAATGTTGTGCAAAATTTTATTTCTATAGACAATTTTCTGAAAATTTTATTTCAATGGAAAAATTTTGCAAGATTTTATTTTTATAGAAAATGTTGTGTAAAATTTTATTTCTATAGAAAATTTTGTAAAAATTTTATTTCAAAAGAACAATTTTGCAAGATTTTATTTCTATAGAAAATTTTGTTAAAATTTTTTTCTATAGAAAATTTTGTCAAAATTTTATCTCTATAGAAAACTTTGTCCAAATTGAAAATTTGGTCAAAATTTTACTTTTATAGAAAATTTTGTCAAAATTTTATTTCTATAGAAAATTTTGTTAAAATTTTGTTTCTATGGAAAATTTTCTCAAATTTTTTTCTATAGAAAATTTTGTTAAAAATTTTATTTCTATGGAACGTTTTGTCAAAATTTTATAGGAAACTTTGACCAAATTTTATTTCTATAGAAAATTTTCTCCAAATTTTATTTTTATAGAAAAATTTGTCAAAATTTTATTTTATAGAAAATTTTATTTCTATAGAAAATTTTGACAAAGTTTTTTTTTATTTATATAAGAAATTTGATCACAATTTTATTTCTATAGCAAATGTTGTGAGAATTTTATTTTTATAGAAAATTTGCTTAAAGTTTTATTTCTATAGAAAATTTCGTCAACAATTCATTTTTTTATATCTATAGAAGATTTTGTCAAAATTTTATTTTATAGAAAACTTTATTTCTATAGAAAATTTTGTCAAAATTTTATCTCTATAGAAAATTTTATTTCTATAGAAAACTTTGTCAAAATTTTTTTCTATGGAAAACTTTGTCGAAATAGAAAATTTGGTCAAAATTTTACTTTTATAGAAAATATATAAAAATTTGTCAACATCTTATATACATTTTTTATATAAATTTGGCAAAATTTTATCTCTGAAAACAATTTTGTCAAAATTTTATTTGTATAGAACATTTTGTCAAAATTTTATTTCTATGGAACATTTTGTTAAAAATTTTATTTTTATAAAACATTTTGTCAAAATTTTATTTCAATAGGAAATTTTGTCGAAATTTTATTTCTATAGAAAATTTTCCCCAAATTTTATTATTATACAAAAATTTGTCATAATTTTATTTCTATAGAAAATTTTGTCAAAATTTTATTTCTATAGAAAATTTTGACAAAGTTTTCTTTTATTTATATAAAAAATTCGGTCAAAATTTTATTTCTATAGCAAATGTTGTGAGAATTTTATTTTTATAGAAAATTTTCTATAGAAAATTTCGTCAACAATTCATTTTTTTATATCTATACAAAATTTTGTCAAAATTTTATTTTATAGAAAACTTTATTTCTATAGAAAATTTTGTCAAAATTTTATCTCTATAGAAAATTTTGTCAAAATTTTATTTCTATAGAAAACTTTGTCAAAATTTTTTTCTATAGAAAACTTTGTCGAAATAGAAAATTTGGTCAAAATTTTACTTTTATAGAAAATATATAAAAATTTTTCAACATCTTATATAAATTTGGCAAAATTTTATCTCTGAAAACAATTTTGTCAAAATTTTATTTGTATAGAAAATTTTGTCAAAATTTTATTTCTATGGAACATTTTGTTAAAAATTTTATTTTTATAAAACATTTTGTCAAAATTTTATTTCTATAGGAAATTTTGTCCAAATTTTATTTCTATAGAAAATTTTCCCCAAATTTTATTATTATACAAAAATTTGTCAAAATTTTATTTCTATAGAAAATTTTGTCCAAATTTTATTTCTATAGAAAATTCTGACAAAGTTTTCTTTTATTTATATAAAAAATTTGGTCAAAATTTTATTTCTATAGCAAATGTTGTGAGAAATTTATTTTTATAGAAAATTTGCTTAAAGTTATATTTCTATAGAAAATTTCGTCAACAATTCATTTTTATAGAAAAATTTTCTTGCGATTTTAAGTCTATAAAATTTTGTGAAAATATTATTTCTATTGAAAATTTTATCAAAATTTTATTTCTACAGAAAATTTTGTCAAAATTTTATTTTATAGAAAACTTTATTTCTATAGAAAATTTTATGTAAATTTTATTTCTATAGAAAATTTTATGTAAATTTTATTTCTATAGAAAATTTTGTCAAAATTTTATTTCAAGTTGGCTTTCACCAAAAAAAAATTTATTTCTATAGAAAACTTTGTCGAAATTGAAAATTTGGTCAAAATTGTACTTTTATAGAAAATATATAAAAACTTGTCAAAATTTTCTATAAATTTTGTCAAAATTTTATATAAATTTGGCAAAATTTTATCTCTGAAGACAATTTTATCAAAATTTTATTTAAGTAGAAAATTTTGTCAAAATTTTATTTATGTAGAAGATTTTGTTAAAATTTTATCTCTATAGAAAACTTTATTTCTATAGGAAATTTTGTCAAAATTTTTTCCCCAGTAGAAAATTTTGTCAAAATTTCATTTCTATAGAAAATATTGTGTAAAAGTTTATTGTTATAGAAAATGTTGTAAAAATTTTATTTCAATAGAAAAATTTTGCAAAATTTTATTTCTATAGAAAATTTTGTTAATTTTTTTTTCTATAGAAAATTTTGTGTAAATTTTATTTCTATAGAAAATTATGACAAAATCTCTTAGAAAATTTTGTCAAAATGTTATCTCTATAGAAAACTTTATCGAAATTGAAAATTTGGTCAAAATTTTACTTTTATAGAAAATTTAGTCAAAATTTTATTTCTATTGAAAATTTTATTTCTATGAAAAATTTTCTCAAATTTTTTTTCAATAGAAAATTTTGTTAAAAATTTTATTTCTATAGAACATTTTGTCAACATTTTATTTCTATAGGAAATTTTGTCCAAATTTTATTTCTATAGAAAATTTTCTCTAAATTTTATTTTTATAGAAAAATTTATCAATATTTTATTTCTATAGAAAATTTTGTCAAAATTTTATTTTATAGAAAACTTTATTTTAATAGAAAATTTTGTCAAAATTTTATTTCTATAGAAAATTTTGACAAAATTTTCTTTTAATTTTATAAGAAATTTTATTTCTATAGCAAATGTTGTGAGAATTTTATTTCTATAGAAAATTTCGTCAACAATTCATTCCTATAGACATTTTTTGTTAACATTTTATGTCTATAAAAAATTTTGTCAAAATTTTTTTCTATTGAAATTTTTGTTAAAATTTTATATCTATAGAAAGTTTTGTCAAATTTTTTTCCAAATTTTATTTCTATAAATAATTTTCTTCAAATTGTATTTTTATATAAAAATTTATCAAAATTTTATTTCTATAGAAAATTTTTCAAAATTTTATATAAATTTGGCAAAATCTCTGAAGACAATTTTATTTGTATAGAAAATTTTTTCAAAATTTTACGTCTATAGAAAATTTTGTCAAAATTTTATTTCTATAAGAAATTTTGTCAACATTTTAGTTAGTAGGTAGAAAATTTTGTGAACATTTTATTTCTATAGAAAATTTTGAAATTATTCTAGCGCCCTTTTTCTATGTTCTTTTGAATGTTATTTTTTCTCAGTGTCCAAGACTTTAATTACAAATTGCGTTGATGCCGTATTCTCAACTGAGAATTGGAAGGATTCCAATTAAATGTGAATTTGCTGCATGACCTAAGGTCCTTGCAAGGGGATATGAGAGAGTTTGCTCTGTCCTCTTCAAGGATCATCAGCATCAAATGACTCAGCTGTTGAAATATATTGTGCGGTTTTGTTTGTGGGCCAAAAGGCAGGCCTTGGAGTATTCCAGTAAATCCAATGTGGTTAGGATTTTCGTTTCGTTTCGTTTTTTTTTTGTTTTTTTGCTAGAGATTTTCTTGCACATCGATAATAGAGCAATATGTTGGGTGTCAACGAAACCTAAACCTAAAAGGTTGTGCAGACTTATGATTGTGGTTAGAGTTTTGTGATTTTATAGAAATTCTTTTGGCCCATGTTGCTTGACTAATATGCGGTTAATTAAGAATGTGTGGACAAATATATATTTTTTGCCATTTGTCTATCGTGTAAGGAAGAATTTACCAGAAACTCTTACTTGCTGGCTTCAAATTCTTTGTGGTCAAAAATATCCCTGGGGCTATTTGGGTAAATTGGATTTTCTGATTTGTTATTTCTGTTTTGTTTTGTTTAATGAAATGATTATGGAAATGCTTTAGGGATGTGTGAATGAAAGGATTGTGACAGAAAGACAAAATATTATATTCCAATGTTGGTTTGTAGTACGGATTATGGGCTATCTGAAGAAATATACAAAGTCAAGAGTTTTGCAATATTATTACCTTTAAGCTTACCTAAATAATTGAAATTCTATGAAATTAGTCTTGTGTATGAGATAAATATTCCCCATAGTCTTATTAAATTTATTCAGGTAATAAATTATAGGAAATCGATGATAAGAAATCCTTTAAGCAATATAGTAATAGACCCAATAACAAAATCTTTAAAAGGGTTTATTTGGCTAATGAGAGTATTTATGAAATAATCCTCTTAGACTTGTATAAAAATAAAAATACAAATGAGAGCGGTCTTAGCCAACTCAAAATTGTGCCAAAATTTTATTTCTATAGAAAATTTTGTCAAAAATTTTATTTCTATTATAAATTTTATTAAAATTTCATTTCTATAGGAAATTTTATTAAAATTTCATTTCTATACAAAATTTTGCCAAAATTTTATTTCTATAGAAAATTTTGTCAACAATTTTATTACTATAGGAAATTTTATTAAAATTTCATTTCTATAGGAAATTTTGCTAAAATGTCATTTCTATAGAAAATTTTGTTAAAATTTCATTTCTATAGGAAATTTTGTCAAAATTTTATTTCTATAGAAATATTCCTCAAAAGTTTTATTTCTATAGAAAATTTAGCCAAAAGTTTCATTTCTACAGAAAATTTTGCCAAAATATTATCTCTATAGGAAATATTGTTAAAATTTCATTTCTATAGGAAATTTTGTCAAAATTTTATTTCTATAGAAAATTTTGTCAACATTTTATTTCTATAGAAAATTTTCCCAAAATTTTATTTCTTTAGAAAATTTTACCAAAAGTTAATGTCTATAAAAAATGTTGCCAAATTTTATTTCTATTAAAAAATTTTCTTAAAATTTTATTTCTATAGACAATTTTGTCAAAATTTTATTTCTATAGAAAATTTTGTCAAAATTTTATTTCTATAGAAAGTTTTGCCAACATTTTATTTCTATAGAAAATTTTGCCAAAATTTACTGCCTATAAAAAAATTGTCAAAATTTTATTTCTTTAAAAAAATTTCTTAAAATTTTATTTCTATAGAACATTTTCAAAATTTTAAATCAATAGAAAATTTTGTCAAAATTTTATTTCTATAGGAAATTTTGTCAAAATTTTATTTCTATAGGAAATTTTGTCAAAATTTTATTTCAAAATCTTATTTCTATAGAAAATTTTCTCAATAGTTTTATTTTTATAGAAAATTTTGTCCAAATTTTATTTCTATAGAAAATTTTGTCAAAATTTAATGTCTATACAAAATTTTGTCAACATTTTATTTCTATAGAAAATTTTGCCAAAATTTTATTTCTATAGAAAATTTTGTCAAAATTGTATTTCTATAGAAAATTTTGTCAAAATTGTATTTCTATAGAAAATTTTGTCAAAATTTTATTTCTATAGAAAATTTTGTCAAAATTTTATTTCTATAGAAAATTTTGTTAAAATTTTATTTCTATAGAAAATTTTGTCAAAATTTTATTTCTATAGAAAATTTTGTCAAAATTTTATTTCTATTTAAAATTTTGCCAACATTTTATTTCTATAAAAAATTTTTGCAAAATTTTATTTCTATAGAAAATTTCCTCAAAATTTTATTTCTATAGAAAATTTTGGCAAAATTTTATTTCTATAGAAAATTTTGCCAAAATTTAATGTCTATACAAAATGTTGCCAAATTTTATTTCTATGAAAAAAATTTCTTAAAATTTTATTCCTACAGAAAATTTTCTTAAAGATTTATTCCTATAGAAGATTTTGCCAAAATTTTATTTCTATAGAAAATTTTGTCAAAATTTTATTTCTATAGAAAATTTTGTCACAATTTTATTTTTATAGAAATTTTTTGCAAAATTTTATTTCTATAGAAAATTTTGTAAAAATTTTATTTCTATAGAAATTTTTGTCAAAATTTTATTTCTATTGAAAATTTTGGCAAAAATTTTATTTCTATGGAAAATTTTGCCAAAATTTATTGTCTATAAAAAATTTTCTTAAAATTTTATTTCTACAGAAAATTTTGCCAAAATTTATTTCTATAGAAAATTTTGTCACAATTTTATTTTTATAGAAAATTTTGTCAAAATTTTATTTCTATAGAAAATTTTATTTCTATAGAAAATTTTGTCAAAATTTTATTTCTATAGAAAATTTTGTCACAATTTTATTTCTATAGAAAATTTTGTCAAAACTTTATTTCTATAGAAAAATTTGTCACAATTTTATTTCTTTAAAAAATTTTCTTAAAATTTTATTTCTATAGAAAATGTTGTCCAAATTTTATTTCTATAGGAAATTTTGTGAAAATTTTTTTTCTAAAGAAAATTTTTGCAAAATTTTATTTCCAGAGAAAATTTTCTCAAAAGCTTTATTTCTATAGAAAATGTTGCCAAAATTTTATTTCTGTGAAAATTTTGTCAAAATTTTTTTCTATAGAAAAGCTAGCCAAAATTTTATTTCTATAGAAAATTTTGCCAAAATTTAATGTCTATAAAAATGTTGCCAAACTTTATTTCTATAAAAAAATTTTCTTAAAATTTATTTCTATAGAAAATTTTGCCAAAATTTAATGTCTATATAAAAATTTGCCAAAATTTAATGTCTATAAAAATTTTTATTTAAAATTTTATTTCTATAGGAAATTTTATCAAAACTTTATTTCTATAGGAAATTTTATTAAAATTTCATTTCTATAGAAAATTTTGTCAAAATTTTATTTCTATAGGAAAACAAGTAAGGAAAGTCTAAAGTCGGGCGGGGCCGACTATATTATACCCTGCACCACTTTGTAGATCTAAATTTTCGATACCATATCACATCCGTCAAATGTGTTGGGGGCTATATATAAAGGTTTGTCCCAAATACATACATTTAAATATCACTCGATATGGACAGAATTTGATAGACTTCTACAAAATCTATAGACTCAAAATATAAGTCGGCTAATGCACTAGGGCGGAACACAATGTTAGATAAAAACAAGTAAGGAAAGTCTAAAGTCAGGCGGGGCCGACTATATTATACCCTGCACCACTTTGTAGATCTAAATTTTCGATACCATATCACATCCGTCAAATGTGTTGGGGCTATATATAAAGGTTTGTCCCAAATACATACATTTAAATATCACTCGATCTGGACAGAATTTGATAGACTTCTACAAAATCTATAGACTCAAAATTTAAGTCGGCTAATGCACTAGGGTGGAACACAATGTTAGTAAAAAATATGGGAAACATTTAAATCTGGAGCAATTTTAAGAAAACTTCGCAAAAGTTTATTTATGATTTATCGCTCGATATATATGCATTAGAAGTTTAGGAAAATTAGAGTCATTTTTACAACTTTTCGACTAAGCAGTGGCGATTTTACAAGGAAAATGTTGGTATTTTGACCATTTTTGTCGAAATCAGAAAAACATATATATGGGAGCTATATCTAAATCTGAACCGATTTAAACCAAATTTGGCACGCATAGCTACAATGCTAATTCTACTCCCTGTGCAAAATTTCAACTAAATCGGAGCAAAAAAATTGGCCTCAGTGGTCATATGAGTGTAAATCGGGCGAAAGTTATATATGGGAGCTATATCTAAATCTGAACCGATTTGGCTGATATTTTGCAAGTTTTTCGAGACTTATAAAATATTCGGATGTACAGAATTTGAGGAAGATCGGTTGATATACACGCCAATTATGACCAGATCGGTGAAAAATATATATGGCAGCTATATCTAAATCTGAACCGATTTTTTCCAAAATCAATAGGGATCGTCTTTGAGCCGAAACAGGACCCTATACCAAATTTTAGGACAATCGGACTAAAACTGCGAGCTGTACTTTGCACACAAAAATACATAGACAGACAGACGGACATCGCTAAATCGACTGAGAATTTAATTCTAAGATGATCGGTATACTAAACGATGGGTCTCAGACTTTTCCTTCTTTTCCTTCTTGGCACAAACTTATTATACCCTGTACCACAGTAGTGGTGAAGGGTATAAATACATCAACAGACAGACAGACGATGTCCGTCTGTCTGTCTGTTGATGTATTTTTGTGTGCAAACTACAACTCGCAGTTTTAGTCAGATCTCCCTCAAAATTGGCACAGGGTCGATTCTTGGCTCAAAAACGATCCCAATTGATTTTGGAAAAAAAACGGTTCAGATTTATATATAGCTGTCATATATATTTATAACCGATCTGGTCATAAATGACGTATTTATCAATCGATCTTCTTCAAATTTCGGATATTAAAATCTTGCAAAATATCAGACAAATCGATTCCGATTTAGATATAGCTCCCATTTATATCTTTCGGCCGATATGTATTTATATGTTAGAGTTTTACACTGATTTACATGAAAGTTTGCATCTAAGTTTTCTTGTTTAAAATAATCAAGTTTTCTTTTTTAAAATAATCTCTGGTTTTATTGATTGTGCTCAACTTCTTGAGTTAATTTCATTTAATGTACCCGCAAGATCTTTGCGTAGTAGAGCTTTATTTTATACTTGTATACACAAAAGTAATTATTCAGCAAATGATCCTATTTCTCGTGCCTTAAATGAATTTAATAATATCTCCAATTGTTATGAACTTGATTTTAGTTTAAATTTATCAAAGTATTTAGAAATTCTAGAATTCATATATTTTTGATTTTGATATATGTATAATTTTTAAGTTGTTTGTCTGTAAGGAATTCTTGTAATCCAAAGACAATGAATAAATAAATAAATAAATCGAGCCAAATTTGGTTGAAATAGGTCCGAGCCAAATTTGGTAGAATTATGTTCATATTTAGAGATAGCTCCCATATATATATTTTGCCCGATATGGATTTCTTGCCTTTATTTCCCTCAAAAAGCACAATCCTACCGCAAAGAGGCGAAAGGATTGTAAATATATAAAATTTCATAATTAACACCCACTTGCAACAGAATTTCACACCAATTGATTTTATTGTACACAAAGAAAAGATTTTACATTTTATCTAACAATGACGAATTTTATCCAAATTGGTTCTGAATTATATAACGCAGCATATATTTTTCCAATTTAGGCAAAAATCTTACAAAGTCAGCGATGATTTCCCCAAGCTTTCCACGGACTCGATTAGGATTTAGATATGGCTACGACTTATGTTAATGTCCCTCAATATGGCCATTTATTACCAAAAACCCCACAATTGGCTACCTATTTTTGTGAGATCTAGCCAATATCCTTCTAAAATCGCCACTTCTAAAGATTAAAAAAATGCGTCAAATTTAGCTATACCTCTAATACATATGCATCGCCCTAAAATGAAATGGTTCTATTTTTGAAATATTGCTATTTGTTGCATTACATATCCAGTTACCCTGTGTGTGTCAAATATTTGAAGTTTACTTTTATTATTATATCTATTAGGCCTACAAGCTGTGTAGCGAAATTAGCTAATCTTTGAATAAGATTGAGAGTGACGTACTCGTTTTTAACGTGGAGCAAAGGAAGTAAAGAGAGAGAGAGAGAGAGACAAAATATTCGAAAACTAAATATAAACTTTTGACCAAATAATAACAGCATGACATATAAGCCTCCCTGTCTGTGTCAAGAATATGAATTTTTCTTTTTGATTATTTCTATTAGACCCTACAAGCTGAGGGGTACTAGTCTTCACCGTGGAGAGAAAAAAAGTAATGAAAGAGAAAGAGAGAGAAAATATACGAAAAATGAATATTAACTTTTGTCCAACTAATAACTGTCTATGTCATAATTATGGTCACAGATTGCCTGAAGGTTTTTCTTTTGTGTAGTTTGCTTTATACTCTAAGATGAAATGTTGCTATATTTGATGTCTCTTCCAGATGACACACTTACGCATAGAAATCATTACAACTAAATCAAGTTCAAACAGTTAGGAGGACAAATTACGTACAAGTCAAAGTAAATACAAAAACTTATAGCATCTTAAATGTTTGGCTTAAAGACGTCAACTCGCTCTCACTCTCTCCGTTGCTTACAAACATGGTTGCCACTAGAGTCAAAAATAATCTAACAAAATTTTGAGAAAATCTTAACAAACAAAGTACCAAACAAAAAAAAAATATTTTCCAAAATTTAATTTCTATAGAAAATTTTTGCCAAATTTGACTTCTATAGAAAATTGTATCAAAATTTTGTTTCTATAGAAAATTGTGCCAAAATTTTATTTTTATAGAAAATTGCGTCAAAATTTTATTTCTAAAGCAAATGTTGTCAAACTTGTATTTCTTTAGAAAATTGTGTCAAAATTCTACTCTAATTCTACTATATTGTGTCAAAATTGTATTTCTAGAGAAAATTGTCTCAAAAATTCATTTCTATAAAAATTTGTGTCAAAATTTTATTTCTATAGTAAATGTTGTCATCTTTTTTATTTCTATAGAAAATTTTGTCAAAATTCTATTTCTATAGAAAATTGTGTCAAAATATTATTTCTATAGAAAATTATGTCAAAATTTTTTTCTAAAGCAAATGTTGTCAATTTTTTTTATAGAATATATTGTCAAAATTTCATTTCTATAGAAAATCGTGTCAAAGTTTTTTTTCTACATAATATTGTGTAACAATTTTATTTTTATAGAACATTTTTCCAAAATTGTATTTCTTTAGAAAAATGTGTCAAGTATTTTTCTACAGAAAATTTTGTCAAAATTTTATTTCTATAGAAAAATTTGTCACAATTTTATTTGTCAAAATTTTATATCTATAGAAGATTGTGTCACAATGTCTATATTTATTTCTATAGATTTTGTCAAAATTTAATCTCTATAGAAAATTTTATCAAAAAAATATATTTCTATAGAAAATTGTGTCAACATTTTTTTTGTAGCAAATGTTCTCAAAATTTTATTTAAATAGAAAGTTGTGTGAAAATTTTACTTATATAGAAAATTGTGTCAAAATTTTATTTTGTAGAATATTTTGTAAAAATTATATTTGTATAGACAATTTTCTCAGAATTTTATTTCTATAGAAAATGTTAACAAAATTGTATTTCTATAGAAAATTTTGTCAAATTTTTATTCCTGTAGCAAATTTGGTCAAAACTTTCTTTCTACAAAAAATTTTGTCAAAATTGTATTTCTACAGAAAATTTTTGCAAAATTTTACTTCTATAGAAAATTGTGTCAAAATTTTATTTCTATAGAAAATGTTGACAAAATTTTATTTCTTTAGCAAATATTGTCAAAATTCTATTTTTATAGAGACATTTATCAAAATTTATACTTATAGAATATTTTGTTGAAATTCTATTTCTATAGAAAATTGTGTCAAAATTTCATTTCTATAGAAAATTACGTCAAAATTTTAATTCTACAGAAAATTGTGTTAAGAAAAAATTCTATTTCTATACAAGATTGTGTCAAAATGTTGATTTCTATAGAAAAATTTGTAAAAATTTTATTTCTATAGAAAATTTTATAAAAATTTTACTTCTATAGAAAATTGTGGTAAAATTTTATTTTTATAGCAAATGTTGTAAACTTTATCATTTCTATAGAGGATTGTGTAAAAATTTTACTTCTATAGGAAATTGTGTCAAAATTTTAATTTTATAGAATATTTTGTCACAATTTTATTTCTATAGAAAATTAGTTCTATAGAATTATTTCCATAGAAAATTGTGTCAAAATTTGACTTCTATAGAAAATTATGTCAAAATTTTATTTATATAACAATTGTTGTTTAACCTTTCTTATTTCTATAGAAAATTGTGTCAAAATTTTATTTCTGTAGCAAATGTTGTCAAAATTCTATTTTTATAGAGAAAATGATAAAAAATTCATTTCTATACAAAATTGTGTTAAAATTTTGTTTTTATAGAATATTTTGTCAAAATTGTATTTCTATAGAAAATTGTGTTAAAATTATATTTTTATATAATATTCTTTATTAAAAATTTTGGAAAAATTTTATTTCTATAGAAAATTTTGTCAAAATTTTATTTCTATAGAAAATTTTGTCAAAATTTTATTTCTATAGAAATCTTTGTCAAAATTGTATTTCTATAGTAGATTTGGTCAAAATTTAATTTCTGTAGAAGATTTTGTAAAAAAATATATGCTGTCAAAATTTTATTTAAATATAAAGTTGTGTCAAAATTTTATTTCTATAGAAAATTGTGTCAACATTTTTTCTATAGTCAACATATTTCAACATATCATATGTCAACATATTTTCTATAGCAAATGTTGTCAAAATTTTATTTACATATAAAGTTGTGTCAAAATTTTATTTTGGTAGAATATATATACAAGTATATTTCTGTAGAAAATTTTGTTAAAATTTTATTTCTATGGAAAATTTTGTCGAAATTTCTATAGAGAATTTTGTCAAAATTGTATTTGTGTACACAATTTTGTAAAACGTTTATGTTGTCAAAATTTTATTTTATGGAATATATTGTCAAAATTATATTTCTATTGAAAATCGTGTCAACATTTTTTTTCTACAGAATATTGTTTAAAAATTTTATTTTTAAAGAATATTTTTTCAAAATTGTATTTCTTTAGAAAAATGTGCCAATTTTTTTTCTACAGAAAATTTTGTCAAAATTTTATTTCCACAGAAAATTTTGTCAAAATTTTATTTCTATAGAAAATTTTGTCAGAATTTTATATCTATAGAAAATTGTGTCAAAATTTTAACTTCTATAGAAAATTTTGTCAAATTTTTATTTCTGTAACAAATTTTATCAAATTTTTTTTTTGTTTAAAAAATTTTGTCAAAATTTTATTTCTACAGAAAACTTTGTCAAAATTTTGCTTATATAGAAGAGTGTCAAAATTTTATTTTTGTAGAATATTTTGTAAAAATTCTATTTCTATAGAACATTGTGACAAAAATTTTATTTCTCACAACCATTCAAGCCAAAAATAATCTACAAAAATGTGGAGAAAATCTTACCAAACAAAAACGATTATCTTTTCAAAATTTTATTTCTATAGGAAATTTTTTCAAAATTGTATTTTTATACACAATTTTGTAAAACTTTCAGTTTTTTTTTCAGTTCAGTTTGTTTTGGCAAATTTTCTTTCTTGCTACAGAATGTTGTCAAAACTTTATTTCTACAGAAAATTGAGTCAATTTTTTTATTGACTATTTTGTCAATTTTCTATTTCTATAGAAAATTGAGTCAACATTTTATTTCTATAGAAAATTGCTTGAAATTTTTTTTTTATAGATTATTTTGTCAAAATTCTATTTCTATAGAATATTGTGTCAAAATTTTATTTCTATAGAAATTTTGTAAAAAATTTATTTCTATAGAAAATTTTGTCAAAACTAAATTTCCATAGAAAATTTTGTCAAAATTTTATTTCTATAGGAAATTTTGTGAAAATTTTATTTCTATAAAAACAGTTTGTGAACATTTTATCTTTATAGAATTGTTTGTCAAAATTTTATTTCTATGGAAAGTTATGTCAAAAATATATAACTATAAAAAGTTTGTGAAGTACGTCTTTTTTTGGAGAGAAATATTTTTCAAAATCTACCAAACCATTAACCCTTCCTTGCATGATTTAATTTGAGCAAGGATAAAAATTATTTAGTATGTTAGAATTGTTGTATATGGAGTTATGATACCGTAAACCAATTTTCGTTCGATTCTGATCACTGAAGCAAAAGTTACGTAACATTGCATATATGCAATTTCATGCAGATAATCAATTTCTTTAGTCCACGTTGTTATCTCTATATATCACAGGTAGAGGAGAAAAGTGATGAGATCAAAAAGGTTTTAAGTGAAAAATTGTATTGATGGATGGGGAAAATGGAACATTTTTACTAAAAAAAAATCTTTTCTCGCCAAACATAAAATGTTTGCCAAAATCAGGTAGCATGGTTGCGTCAAACATGTTACATGTTCCCCATCAAAAACTAACATTTTACTTCTGAAACATGTTTGAGGTGATCATATTCCTTCTCGGGGTGCAATATGTTCCACGTAGAACAGTGCAATGGTAGGAGGGGCGACGAAACTTCTAACATAGGGAGTGACCCAAACAAGAAAAAGACTGGAGAACTACCATGCTTAAAGAAAAGAGGAACAGAAACGTTATAGCAATCATTACCTGATACCTAGAGTTGGAGCCACATCTGTGCCGAATAAGAGCAGCGGATGCTTGTGTATATCGAAAAAGAGATTTTGGAACTCTGTTTATGTCAAATTCTACGCTTATGAATCGGATGATGGAACAAAGAAGTTGGAGCGTACCACATGCTGAAAACTGGTTTTGGTATATACCAGCTTATATGATACACGGAAATCTGGACCCTCGTTTTTACTTAGGGTAGGTATAATGGCGACTTTTCAGTTAATTATGATACCACAATATTGACCTTCTGTTTATCACTAAGAGTAGTTCGATTCAATATTAAGCTCCATAGTTCCGAGTTCGAACGGTCTTCCATCATGAGGAAGCTTTTAAAACCTAAAATTGTCACCAACATATTGACAGGGGATAGACCACCGCAAAACAAGTACATACGGCCGCAAGTTCGGCCAGGCCGAATCTTATGTACCCACCACCATGGATTGCGTAGAAACTTCTACGAAAGACTGTGATTTAGTCCATACATGGTATATGTTAGACAAAAAAGTTATGTATAGTTAAGTCTACAAATAATTACGAATCGATATGGACTTTTTGTACGTAGAGAGCCAGAATTGAAATATGGGGGTCGCTTATATGGGGGCTATATACAATTATGAACTTGATATGGACCAATTTTTGTGTGATTGGGGATCGATTTATCTGAGGGCCATATATAACTATAGACCGATATGGAACTAGTTGGGCATGGTTGTTAACGACCATATACTAGCACAATGTACCAACTCACTCGGATGAAATTTGATCCTCCAAGAGGTTCCAAAACCTCGGGATCGGTTTATATGGGGCTATGTACGATTATGGACTGATATGGACCACTGTTGACATGGTTGTTAGATATCATATACTACCACCACGTACCAAATTTCAAGCAGATCGGATGAATTTTGCTTCTCCAAAAGGCACCGGAGGTCAAATCTGGGGATCGGTTTATATGGGAACTATATATAATTATGGACTGATAGGAACCAATTCCTGCATGGTTGTTGGATACCATATACTAACATCACGTACCAAATTTCAACCGAATGGCAAGAATTTTGCTCTTCCAAGGGGCTCTGGAGGTCAAATCTGGGGATCGGTTTATATGGGGCCTATATATAATTATGGACCGATATCGACCAATTTTTGCATTGGAGTTTGAGGCCACATATTAACACCACATACTAAATTTCAACTGAATCAGATGAATTTTGGTCTTCCAAGAGGTTCCGGAGGTCAAATCTGGTGATCGGTTTATATGGGGGCTATATATAATTATGAACCGATGTGGACCAATTTTTGCATGGTTGTTATAGACCATATACTAACATCACATACAAAATTTCAGCCGGATCGGATGAAATTTGCTTCTCTTAGCGGCCTCGCAAGCCAAATCGGGGGATCGGTTTATATGGGGGCTATATATAATTATGGACCGATGTCGACCAATTTTTGCATGGTTGTTAGATACCATATACTAAGACCATGTACCAAATTTCAGCCGGATCGGATGAAATTTGCTTCTCTTAGAGGCCTCGCAAGCCAAATCGGGGGATCGGTTTATATGGGGGCTATATATAATTATGGACCGATGTGGACCAATTTGTGCATGGTTGTTAGAGACCATATACTAACACCATGTACCAAATTTCAGCCGGATCGGATGAAATTTGCTTCTCTTAGAGGCCTCGCAAGCCAAATTTTGGGGTCCGTTTATATGGGGGCTATACGTAAAAGTGGACCGATATGGCCCATTTGCAATACCATCCGACCTACATCAATAACAACTACTTGTGCCAAGTTTCAAGTCGATAGCTTGTTTCGTTCGGAAGTTAGCGTGATTTCAACAGACGGACGGACGGCCGGACGGACGGACATGCTAAGATCGACTCAGAATTTCACCACGACCCAGAATATATATACTTTATGGGGTCTTAGAGCAATATTTCGATGTGTTACAAACGGAATGACAAAGTTAATATACCCCCCATCCTATGGTTGTGGGTATAAAAATGTTGAACCCATTTAACCTATCTATCACGATGATATACGTGTAACAATTACAACCCAGCAGCTTGTATGTTATACGATTCTCCAACGATGTAGGGCAAGGATCAACTCGAATCATCTTCTACACTGAAAAAAATATTGTCGTGAGGTCAAAGATTTCATGTCTTTAAAATACAAATGAAAATTTTGCTTACCACAGAAGACGCATTTCTCTAATATAAAATTTTTTTCCTTGTCCAAAAGTCGATAAACTTTTCAATGAAGTCGTATTGACCTTATAATTAAGTGATTTGACTTAAAAATGGGTATCATAACATGAAAGAAAAAATATTTGGGCTAAGATCAACTTGACTTTAATAATTCAGAAAAGTTCTTTAAATTTAATGAAATTGTCTTTAAATTTGTTGTCTTTTTGCATCTTGACTACAAAGCAAAAAATCGTTCAAATATAGGACATGTTTTTCAACACTTTATTGTAAAGACGTTTTTTACTTGAAACATAGCATAAATTCTATTGGAAGTCGAGTCTGAATTTGGAAAATAAAGTTGTCGTTAACTCGTTTTTAAAGGACTTTAATAGCATATGAAGAAAAAAAGCTGAATAAGCGAGAAATTAAAATTTGCTTCCTAGAAGCAAGTACGCAAAACTCACATTTAAAAGAGAATTGTGTCTTAAAAGTATCCTTACTTGTATTCTCCGCTTCTTTGGCTCGGAATCAATACCAAAATTCTTAAAGTAAAGACAAAATCTTTGGAACCGCGTATGCTTTTTTTTCAGTGTACGACCTCGATTTATATCAAACTCGGTGTTTAAATCTCCACCATCATCAAAATACTCGTCTTTATATTCGTATTCGTCGTTAAGTGTCCTAGTAGTAACAAAAATTGATTGAATGCATGACATTGCACATATGCAATTATATGGCATATATGCAATGACAGTTCATATCGGCTCAAACGCATGAAATTGCAGATATGATATCATTCATTGTAGAGCACTTGCAAATATAATTTGTATTATAAAACTATATACATAGCGTTTAGAATAGAGTAAACTTTTCATTTTATATTTACATTTAAAAAAAATTTAAGAAAGTTTCATAATATTAAAACAAATAAGTTAAATTTTTCGAGGTACTCAAAATGCTTATTTTAATTTCGCTTTATTTAAATGAAATTGTTACGATATTGGACAAAATCCTTATCAAATATAATCTAGGGCTTCCAAAATGTGAATAACAAAAAAAAATTATGGTAAAATATGTAAAAGAATAGGAGCTAGACAGGCAAGAAACTAACATTGCATATATGCAATGTCATGCAACGAAGGGTTAAGAATTCTAACAATCTAAGCAAACAGTAAGTAAATCTACCATTTTTCGGTAGAATTCTACCAACTGTGGCAACCGTGCTCACAACTCCCTTTCCCTATAATTTAGACCCACCTCAACTCACTCTCTCTTTCTCACTTTCTCTATGACTTACACTTACTCACACTCTCTTTCTCCCTTTCTCTTGATTATGGATTCAATCTACTCTACTAACTCATAATCTGGTCATGGATGAGAACTAAATAATTTTATCCATTGCCAAAAACATATACATCCTGCCATCAAAATTCCAAATGTACTCCATATCCATCCATCCATTCACTCATTCATCCATTGTACAGCTGAGTACAATTACTTTCGATGTTTCCATCATATCTGGCATGTTGTCGTTATAATTATGAAGAAGTTTGATGTGGTGTGTTGGTTTTGGAGGGGGTGGGTGGGGTGTTTAACTTTCCATTTCATGGTCTTGAAGATTTTTCGTCATCGTCTTCTTCTTCTCACTCTCAGACCTTTGAATTGTTATGAATGCTGTTTTTGTAGCTGTTGTTGTTATTGTTGTTGTTGCCATATATATGTTCCTTTGTTTCGAAGAAACACTTTGAGGAATATTAAATAATTCCTGGCGAAAGAGTATTGCAGCTCCGGGCTAAGAAGGATGGGAGTTATTTAATTTTTGGTGTTGTTGTTGTTTGTTTTGTTTTTTCGTTTTTCAATGGAAATATGGATGTTGGGATTTGTAGTTGCCTTAAAAGCCAGGATTTTATTAATATCGAAGTAGAATTTATGCGAGTATATTGAGTGAGAATACAATTTAGGTGGTATGAGCTTGTGTTGGTAAACACGTGTGCTGCTTATTCATTCAAAATCCCTCATAGTGTGTCTACTCAAGATCCGGTTGTTTGGAGAATAACATTTTCAATTTTAATATTAGCAATTACTTAAGGAGTGACAAAGGCAAGCGGCATTCTGAATTACAAGAGGCAGATGTATAGTAGAACTAAATGAAATAAAGACAATGATGATTTTGTTCAAAGGCAAATTATGTGGTACTTGTGATAACAATGTCATGAAGGGGAAAAGGGGGAAATGGGATTTGAGAAAAGCTTTTAGAAATCTCTGATTATGAGATTGACAATGCCTTAGAAAGATGGAAATTTAATGTAGTTAATGAGACGACATTCGGTATGGGAATGGGAATGAGGGGAAGTAAATGTGAAATCGACTATTTCATAGCATAAAAGTTTGAAAAATAAACCTCATTCCCATATTTAAGAACACTCAGGGGAACATGTTTTTTGGGAGTTTTTATCACAATCTGAACAGAAATGTCTGATATTAGGAGCCTTATTGGATTTTTCATCTACAGAGCTAGTATGCCACTAATATTGAGTCAATTCTTGAAAAAGGAGGAAATCGCTCAATTGGTCTGGGTAATAAATTCAAATTTTGGGAAAATAGGACAATAAATTTATGTAAGAGCTACATGTAAGTCTAAATATGATCGGCTAATACATCAAAACATGAGGGTAAATCGGGCAAATGATATATATGGGAGCTATAGTTAAATCTAAACCGATTTTAACCAAAATTGCTATGCAGAGTAACAATGTCAGTTCTAATCCCTGTGCAAAATTTCACTCAAGTCGGAGTTAAAATTTTGTCTCTGTGGTCAAATGAGTGTAAATCGGGCGAATGATATATATGGGAGCTATATTTAAATCTGAACCGATTTCAAGCAAATTTGGCTTACTTTACGACACTGTCAAATGTACTCTTTTTGCAAAATTTAAAACGAAACAAACTTAAATTCTGACTTTTGTAGTCATGTAAGTGTAAATATGGTTATATCTAAAACTGAACTGATTTCTCCCAAAATCAATAGGGTTATTTTATGATCCAGAACACATACTTGTGCCCAATTTGAATTCGATTGGACTTAAACTGCGAATTAGATTATGATCACAAAAATGTGTTCACAGACAGATGGATGGATATTACAAGATCAATTCAGGGGCATAGTTGCTAGCAATAACATTTTGACAAAATTGTATATATAAATAAAACTTCGACAAAAATTTCTACAGAAATAAAACTTTGACAAAAATTTCTATAGAAAAAGAACATCGACAAAATTTATCTTAGAAATAAAATTTTCTGTAGTAATAAAACTTTCTATATTTTTCTATAGGAATAAAATTTTTACAAATATTTTTTATAGAAAAAAATTTAAGAAAATTTTCTATAAAGGGTGATACGGTCAAAATTTGGTCAAGGGAAAACGCGTGTAAATCGGTGAAATCGTTTATTTAAAAAATCAAATTAAATTTCTTTTTCAAGTTCAATTAGTATAAAATTCTGGAAAAATATTCAGTTAGGCTTTCGCTTTTCCAAATCCGAATTGCCGGGCCTCACGCTTGACACCTGCCATCAGATTTTGTACAGCCACCTTGTCCACCTTCTTCGCCTCAGAAAGCCAGTTTGCCTTGAACTGCTGCTCGTCCTTAGCAGTTTTTTGGTCTTCTTTAGGTTCCGCTTGACAATAGCCCAGTATTTCTCAATTAGGCGGAGCTCTGGCGTGTTGGGAGGGTTCTTGTCCTTGGGAACCACCTGCACGTTGTTGGCGGCGTACCACTCCATGGCCTTTTTACCGTAATGGCAAGATGCCAAATCCGGATAAAACAGTACGGAACAACCGTGTTTCTTCAGGAAAGGCAGCAGACGTTTATTCAAACACTCTTTCACGTAAATTTCTTGGTTGACAGTCCCGGAAGCTATGAAAATGCTGCTTTTCAAGCCACAGGTACAGATGGCTTGCCAAACCAGATATTTCTTTGCGAACTTTGACAGTTTTATGTGCTTGAAAATATCTGCTACCTTTCCCCTTCCTTTTGCCGTATAAAACTCCTGTCACGGAAGTTGCTTGTAGTCGGTTTTGACGTAGGTTTCGTCGTGCATTACCACGCAGTCAAACTTCGTCAGCATCGTCGTGTACAGCCTCCGGGATCGCGCTTTGGCCGTCGTACTTCTTCTTCTTGTAAGTCGATAGTCCGGCTCGTTTTTTGGCTCGATGCACGGTTGTAGGCGATACACCCAGCTTATTTGCGGCATCTCGGAGAGAGAGATTAGGGTTTCGCTTGAAACTACCGGCAACTCTCTTTGTCGTCTCAGCGGTTTCCGGTTTTCGATTTCACCCCGATCCAGACTTCCTGGCTGTCGACAAACGTTCCCCAAACACTTTAATTACATTTGTATCGGTTGATTTGGCAACTTTTAGCGGTTTTGCCAGCTTTGCGTGCGAGTAGCTCGGATTTTCGCGATGCGCGAGCAAAATTTTGATACGCTGCTCTTCTTGCTTGGACGGCATTTTGACAACTGAAGAGTGAATTCCAACATCAAAATAGGAGCAACATTCTACACACACACACCTTCAAAATGAGGGGTGTTCAGGTTTTTTAAATGCAAAATTGAAAAAAAAAAAATAGAAATAAATATTTTATAAAATTTTTTATAGAAATAAAATTTTAAGAAAATTTTCTATAGAAATAAAATTTTGACAAAATAAAAGTTTGACCAAATTTTCTATAGAAATAAAATTTTAACAAAATTGTCTATAGAAAAAAAAAATCGACAAAATTTACTATAGAAATAAAATTTTGACACAATTTTCTGTAGCATTAAATATTTGACGAAATTTCTATAGAAATAAAATTTTGACAAAATTTTCTACAGAAATACTATTTTCACAAAATTTTCTAAGGAAATAACATTTTGAGAAAACTTTCTAAAGAAAACAGATTTTAGAAAATTTTCCATAGAAATACAATAGAAATACAATTTTCTATAGAAATAAAATTTTAACAAAACTTTCTATGGAAATAAAATTTTGAAAAATTTTTCTGTAAAAATAAAAGTTTGAAAATTTTGTCTATAGAAACAAAATTTTTGAAAGAATTTTCTAAAAAATAATATTTTCTGAAGAAATAACATTTTGAGAAAACTTTTTAAAGAAATAAAGTTTTGAGAATATTCTCTATAGAAATACAATTTGATAAAATTTTCTATAGAAATAAAATTTTTTGACAAAATTTTCTTTAGAAATAAAATTTTGACAAAATTTTCTATAGAAAAAAAAATTTGACAAAATTTTCTATAAAAATGAAATTTTGACAAAATTTACTATAGAAATAATATTTTCACACAATTTTCTGTAACAGTAAAACTTTGACAAAATTCTCTATAGAAATAAATTTTTGACACAATTTTCTATAGAAATAACATTTTGACAAAATTTAATATAGCAATAAAATGTTGACACAATTTTCTGTAGATATAAAATTATGACAAAATTTTTTATAAAAATAAATTTTTGACAAAATTTTTTATAGAAATAAATTTTTGACAAAATTTTCTATAGAAATAATATTTTACAAAATTTGGACAAAGTAAAACTTTGACAAAATTTTCGATAGAAATAATTTATTACAAAATTTTCTATAGAAATAAAATTGTTACAAAATTTTCTATAGAAATAAAATTTTTACAAAATTTTCTATAGAAATAGAACTTCGACAAAAATTTCTATAGAAATGAAATTTTGACACAATTTTCTGTAGCATTAAAATTTTGACAAATATTTCTACATAAATAATCTGTTGACAAAATTTTTTATAGAACTAGAACATCTACAAAATTTTTTAAAGAAATAAAATTTTGACAAAGTTTTCTATAAAAATAAAGTTTTGAAAAAATTTTCTATAGAAATAAAATTTTTACAAAATATTCTATAAAAATAAAATTTTGACAAAATTTTCCATAGAAATAAAATTTTAGCAAACTTTTCTATAGAAATAAAATTTTGACAAAATTTTCTATAGAAATGAAATTTTGACAAAAATTTCTATAGCATTAATTTTTTGACAAAATTTTCCATAGAAATAAAATTTTAGCAATCTTTTCTATAGGAAAAAAATTTTAACAAAATTTGCAATAGAAATAAACTTTTGACCAAATTTTCTATAAAACTAAAGTTTTAACAACATTTTCTATAGAAATAAGATTTTGACAAATTTGTTTATAGAAATGAATTGTTAACAAAATTGTCTATAGGAATAAAATCTTGAAAAAATTTTTTATAGAAATACAATTTTGAAACAATTTTCTATAAAAAT
Source organism: Haematobia irritans (assembly GCF_050003625.1). Taxonomy (NCBI): domain Eukaryota; kingdom Metazoa; phylum Arthropoda; class Insecta; order Diptera; family Muscidae; genus Haematobia; species Haematobia irritans. The sequence goes on from NC_134398.1 coordinate 31,701,086, forward strand.
AAAATATTGACAAAATTTTCTATAGAAATAAAATTTTGACAAAGTTTTCAACAGAAGTAAAATATTTTGCAAAAAAAAACAAAAGATTTTGTTAGGTTGGTAGATTTGTGGTAAAATAAATTATTTTTAGCACGTATGGCAACCGTGGTTATAGGACGCATAATCATCTGGAAGCTGGACAAAGAAGGCCGATTACAATTCGAGCAACACAGAAATAGAATGATATTCAACAACTCAGTAAAAAATCCACATGAAGGCTCCATACCGGAAATGGGCCAAAATACCACAGAGCCACATTCGTTTATCATGTGATGGCTTTATAGGCTGTCGTTAGGAGACCGTTAATCGCTAGTCAATTCTGACAAATTTAATGACTTAATCGACATTTTTTGTTTTTGGAAATTAAAATTTAAAAAAAAAATCTGAAAACCCTATAGCGAATTAATTTGTACATATCAGCTGTATATTTGTTTCTATTTAAATCATAATAGAATTTGTAAATAAAATGTATTACAATTTCATATCATACTAGTATTTGGTTCTTTTATACATTTAATACTGGAAAATCTATTTTAATGCATTCCACAAATTTTTGATTCGTACTAACAATAAGGGTTTACACCATAATTTAAATTGGGGGACATTAATATCCTATTAATATTCCACTGCTATCAAGGTTAGTTAGGTTAGACTAGGTGGCAGCGATGTATCAGGCTCACTTAAACTATTCAGTCCATTGTGATACCACATTGGTGAACTTCTCTCTTATTACTCAGTGCTGCCCGATTCCATGTTAAACTCAATGACAAGGGATCTCCTTTTTATAGTCGAGTCGGAACGGCGTTCCACATTGCAGTGAAACAACTTAGAGAGGCTTTGAAACCCTCAGAAATGTCACCAGCATTACTGAGGTGGGATAATCCACCGCTGAAAAACTTGTTGGTGTTCGATCGAAGCAGGAATCGAACCCACGACCTTGTGTATGCAAGGCGGGTATGCTAACCATTGCTCCACGGTGGCTCCCATGCCACTGCTATCAGATTTTCCAAATGAGTGATTATATTTTTCAAACCACGCGCCGGATATGAAGTGCAAGCTCCATGATATACCTATAAAATCTATGAATTTATATTTATGTATATATGCGAGAGTGTTCTCTAATATACATATATTGTTCATCAATGTATGGCACTGTGTTTAGAGGTCTACATATGGGCGTGTATCTTTCAATTAGGATCTTTGCTATAGTCCGAAACAGGGAGTAATGAAAAAAAAAAACTTTTTTTTTATTATTTTTCCGGATGTTGTTGCTGATGTTATTACTGACTGTTAATGATATGGGAGTTAATGCTGGTGGTATTGCTACTGTGAATGGATATGTGGAAGCATGATACCATTAAAATGTTTGTTAAAGTACTCTCTCTATCTCATTCCCCCTCTCTCTCTGTGAATGTTGTCCATACACAAAAAAAACCCACAGGAATCACTCAAACTAGACCTATGTTGCTATAGCAATAAATATGAATATGGTTGCTATGTGTAATATGCGTGTGTTGGTTATTTTACGATGGTGAACGAGTATGTGTGTGAGTATAAGTTCGCATAAATGCTTACAACTATATCCAATGATATGCATATCCATACACATTAACTCCTATACAATTTTAACGATCTGTATTATGGTGGATCGAAAACAATATTTATTAAAAGTTCTCGCGACGATAATTCTATAAACACAAAAACGAAAAAAAAAACATTTTGGAATTTTGGTTATTTACGGGGTGGCTGATATGTTATGCAACACGATATATTTTAATAATACCCTCCGCCATTGAAAATATTATAATAATTTTATTTCTACAGAAAATTTTGTGAAAATTTAATTTCTATAGAAAATTTGGTCAAATTTTTATTTCTATAGAAAATTTTCTCAAATTTTATTTATATAGAAAATTTTGTCAAAATTTCATTTTTATAGAAAATTTTGCCAAAATTTTATTTCTATAGAAAATTTTGTTAAAATTTAATTTCAATAGAAAATTTTGTCAAAATTTTATTCCTATAGAAAATTTGGCACAATTTTATTTCTATAGAAAATTTTGTCACAATTTTATTTCCATAGGAAATTTTGTCAAATTTTTATTCCTATAGAAAATTTTGTCAAAAATTTTTTCAGTAGAAAAACAGACAGCGAAGTAACTAGACAGCGGAGAAAATCCTTGAAAACGGTTCTGACGAAGTCAACCGAAATATCGGAAAATCAAAAAAAAAAAAAAAAAACAAGAAACCAACAATTTCAAGTTTAATTTATAGACCTATAGCAGAGATTATGAGATCAAAAATCATAAAAATTTTATTTCTATAGAAAATTTTGGCAAAATTTTATTTCGATAGAAAATTTCGGCAAAATTTTATTTCTATAGAAAATGTTGGAAAAATTTTATTTCTATAGAAAACTTTGCGAAAATTTAATTTCTATAGAAAATGTTGGCAAAATTTTATTTGTATAGAACATATTGACAACATTTTATTTCTATAGAAAACTTTGTGAAAATTTAATTTCTATAGAAAATTTTGTCAAAATTTTATTTCTATCAGCATTTAATTTCTATAAAAATTTTATTTATATAGAAAATTTTGTCAAATTTTTATTTCTATAGAAAATTTTGTTAAAATTTTATGCCTATAGACAATTTTGTCAAAATTTTATGCCTATAGAAAATTTTGTCACAATTTTATGCCTATAGAAAATTTTGTCACAATTTTATTTCCATAGGAAATTTTGTCAAATTTTTATTCCTATAAAACATTTTGTCAAAATTGTATTTCTATAAAAAATTTTAGCAAAATTTTATTTCTCTGCATGATTATCGTTGACCTTTTTTTTTATCTTAAAGAATTATTTTTCATAGTTTCGGCTATAGGTCGATTAAAAAACATAGATATGATGTTTTTATTTTATTTTTATTTCCAATATTTCGGTTGACTTCGTCAAAACCGTTTTCAAGGATTTGTTCTGGTGTACACAGCTTCTATAGAAAATTTTGTGAAAATTTTATTTCTATAGAAAATTTTGCCAAAATTTCATTTCTATAGAAAATTTTATCAAAATTTTATTTCTAGAGAAAATTTTGTCAAAATTTTATTTTTATAGAAAATTTTGTCAAAATTTTAATAATATAGAAAATTTTATTACCAAAAAACAATTTTGTCAAAATTTTATTCCTACACTGGTAGAAAAAGTTTCGTTATATTAATGAAATGTGACATTAAAATTGAGCCAATGAAACGAATTCATTGATATAACGAAATTGTTCGTCATTATAACGAATTTTCTGTTAGTCAACGAAACGTTTCGTACTATTAACGAATATTTTCCTTGTCTTAATGAAAATGTTTCGTTGTATCAATGAAAAATTTTCATTGGCTCAATTTTAATGAAATTTTCTTTGTGTGTATAGAAAATTTTGTCAAAATTTTATTTCTATAAAATTTTGGCAAAATTGTATTTCTATAGAAAATTTTCTCAAAATTTTATTTATATAAAAAATTTTGTCAAAATTTTATTTCTTTAGAAAATTGTGCCAAAATTTTATTTCTACAGAAAATTTTGTCACAATTTTATTTCTATAGAAAATTTTGTCACAATTTTACTTCCATGGGAAATGTTGACAAATTTTTATTTCTATAGAAAATTTTTGTCAAATTTTTATTCATATAGAAAATTTTGTCAAAATTGTATATCTATAGAAAATTTTGGCAAAATTTTATTTCTATAGAAAATTTTAGCAAAATTTTATTTCTATAGAAAACTTTGTGAAAATTTTATTTCTATAGAAAACTTTGTGAAAATTTTATTTCTATAGAAAACTTTGTGAAAATTTAATTTCTATAGAAAATGTTGTCAAAATTTAGTTTCTTTAGAAAATTTTGTCAAAATTTTATTTCTATAGAAAATTTTGGCAAAATTTTATTTCTATAGAAAACTTTGTGAAAATTTTATTTCTAAAGAAAACTTTGTAAAAATTTAATTTCTATAGAAAATTTTGTCAAAATTTTGTTTCTTTAGAAAATTTTGCCAAGATTTTATTTCTATAGAAAATTTTGTTAAAATTTAATTTCTATAGAAAATTTTGGCAAAATTTTATTTCTATAGAAAACTTTGTTAAAATTTTATTTCTATAGGAAATTTTGTCAAAATTTTATTTCTATAGTAAATTTTATCAAAATTTTATTTCTATCGAAAATTTTCTTAAAATTTAATTTCTATAGAAAATTTTCTCAAAATTTTATTTCTATAGAAAATTTTGTGAACATTTTTTTTCTATAAAAGATTTTGTTAACATTTTATTTCCATAGAAAATTTTCTCAAAATGTTATTTCTATAGAAAATTTTCTCAAAATTTTATTTCTACAGAAAAATTTCTCAAAATTTAATTTCTATAGAAAATGTTCTCAAAATTTTATTTCTCTAGAAAATTTTGTGGAAATTTTTTGTTCTATAGAAGATTTTGTCAACATTTTATTTCTATAGAAAAATTTCTCAAAATTTTATTTCTGTAGAATATTTTGTCAAGATTTGGTCGATTTAGCTAGTTTTGGCACGAATTATGGCCTTCAAATAGCCGACAAAACCATAACACGCTTCAGGTAAATGACTCTGCGGTATCTACTATATACGCTTTGTTATTATACCCTCCACCATAGGATGGGGGTATATTAACTTTGTCATTCCGTTTGTAACACATGGAAATATTGCTCTAAGACCCCATAAAGTATATATATTCTGGGTCGTAGTGGAATTCTGAGTCGATCTGAGCATGTCCGTTCGTCCGTCCGTCCGTCCGTTGAAATCACGCTAACTTCCGAACGAAACAAGCTATTGACTTAAAACTTAGCACAAGTAGTTGTTATCGATGTAGGTCGGATGGTATTGAAAATGGGCCATATCGGTCCACTTTTACGTATAGCCCCCATATAAAGGGACCCTCAGATTTGGCTTTTGGAGCCTCTAACAGAAGCATATTTCATCCGATCCGGATGAAATTTGGTATATGGTCTCCAACAACCATGCAAAAATTGGTTCACATCGGTCCATAATTATATATAGCCCCCATATAAACCGATCTCCAGATTTGGCTTGCGAAGCCTAAAAGAGAAGCAAATTTCATCCGATCCGCCTGAAAATTTGTACATGGTGTTAGTATATAGTCTCTAATGACCATGCAAAAATTGGTGTACATCGGTCCATAATTACATATAGCCCCCATATAAACCGATCACCAGATTTGACCTCCTGAGCCTCTTGGAAGACCAAAATTCTTCTGATTCAGTTGAAATTTAGTACATTGAAATTTAGTATATTTAGTATGGCCGTGAACAACCATGTCTAACTAGATCCCTATCGGTCTATGGTTATATATAGCCCTCAGATAAATCGATCCCCAATCACACAAAAATTGGTCCATATCAAGTTCATAATTGTATATAGTCCCCATATTTCAATTCTGGATCTCTACGTGCCGTGCAAAAGTCCATATCGATTCGTAATTATTTGTAGACTTACCTATACATACCTTTTTTGTCTAATATATACCACGTATGGACTAACTAACAATTTAGAAAACGATGTTAAGAAGTTTTAAGATACCACAACCCAATTAACTCGATTGTGGATGACAGTCTTTCGTAGAAGTTTCTACGCAATCCATGGTGGAAGGTACATAAGATTCGGCCTGGCCGAACTTACGGCCGTATGTGCTTGTTTTTTAGTTCCAATGTTACTATTTCGAAACACCCTAATGCCCATGTACTTATCCATTTTCAGATTCATATACGCTCTAACACATTTTATGAATTTCCGCTTTTATGTACCAATGATTTTTGTGTCGAGGCATATTTTAAATATTTACAGCCAGTCATAATTTTATAGCTTTACTCACACATACCCACACACACTCACATATGTACACAAATATTATATTGTTTTCCTATGAGCTCGGAGTAGTGGATGGTTTGTATTAAACATAATAACACTTTTAAATGTGTGGTATGATAATTATGGTCATATTTTGAGTTCACACCATCAAGAGTAAAAGTCCATGACGTACGAATTTCTCTTTGGTTTTAAAATGTTTTCTTTAAAAGCAAGCCAACCTTAATCTTGCAAGGAAAAATATAAAAATTCCAATTTCAATAGCAAGGTGATTTAGTTGATTAAAAAAAATCTTAAAAGTAGAAATATGATTTTTTTTAATTTTTGAAAAGTCTTAAAAAGTATATTTAGCAACAGTCGATGACACGGTTAAAAAAAATAATATTACGAATATTTTTTTTTTGATTTTTTTAAATGAGTCATCGTCAATGGCAAAATTAAAAAAATAACTTCTTTCAATTCTTAAAAAAAAAAAAATTATAAAAAAATCTATTTTTTATTTTTTGATTTAAAAAAATCGAAAATTGGACATCACAAAATTTTCAAGGAGTCGATTTATTTGATTTTCATTATAATCCCTAGTGCTGGAAAGATAAAACAAAAATCTGAAAATTAAACAAAAATTCGTTTAATACAAATCAACTCATTTTTATAGCTTGACTAACTGTTTACTCGGTCTAATGTGAAAAATTGTAGTATTCTGAGAATGCATATATATCCCAATTACCTTTTTATTTTTATGTCAAATTATTAATTTCCCTAGAAAATTAAATTGTCGGCAATTTTCCCCTGCATTTTATGAATTAATAAAATTAAAAAAAATTGCAAAATTAGTCAGACAAAAACCTTTTTGTTGGCCATGTTTTTTTCCTCACAAATAAATTGAGCAACATTTCCCATTACTTTACATGCTTCCGGTAAAACGAGATCCTTTTGGTATTCTCCCAAACGCGAACCCAATCTTAATTCCTATCATTTCATTTCTTTGTACAATGAATATATCCATTTGAATGATTATGTCAGAAAATTCAAATGTTTTGAGTGCGTTCAATGGCAGAGGTGTATATGTGGATATTAGATGGTGACTTGTGTGTTTGTGTGTAAATTGGTGATAAATCGATGGAATGAGTAAATATGTGTGGGTGTGTGTAGGAGAGTGTCTACACATATTCATTCCTATGTATTTCTCACTTATTTGTTGTATTTGTAACATTTTACGAGATAGTCATAAAACATTCGCTCTCCCGTACTCTCCCACTCGCATAATCATATGGACTCACAGACAAATGAATGCGTATCAAAACCTAAATACACGCATGTACACACACACACTTCTTTACGCATTAAACCCACAAAAATATTTCGCCTACGTTTAAATTCATCTCGCTCTCTCCCCTCGAGCCATTAACAACACCACATACATTCAATTTGAATAACAAAAGCAAGTTTATGAATTTAAATTTTTTGTGATGTAAAATTTATGTTTCATGGTTGATTTTGATGGTATTTTAAAAATTTTTATATTTTCCCATTGTTGTTACATAAATTTTCATTTTTCGCCTGGTAAATAAAGAAATATGGCAGTGGAAGTGGGGCCTACACACAAGTGTATGATAGCACCGGAATAATATGTAGAGACTTGGAGTCACTCTTTAAGACTTGTTTATGAACTAGGTAGACATTTGAAATTAAAGGACTTACATATGAAAGCCCGAAAGGCTTTGTTGGTAGAGAATAATAGGAATTTATGTTTATAATAAATTCCTATATTGAATTTAAGATCATTGTTTTTCAATCAAAATTTTATTTTTATAGAAAATTTTGTCAAAATTTTATTTCTATAGAAAGTTTTGTAAAAATTTTATTTCTATAGAAAATTTTGTCAAACTGTTATTTCTAAAAAAAATTTTGCCAAAATTTTATTTCTATAGAAAGTTTTGTAAAAAAATTTATTTTAATAAAAAGTTTTGTCAACATTTTATTTCTATAGAAAATTTTGTCAAAGTTTTATTTTTATAGAAAATTTTGTCAAAAAGTTTTGTCATTTTATTTCTATAGAAAATTTTGTCAAAATTCTATTTTCATAGAAAATTTGCTATAGAAAATTTTCTCAATTTTTTTTTGAGAAAATTTGTCAAAATTTTATTTCTACAGAAAATTTTGTCAAAATTTTATTTCTATAGAAAATTTTATTTTGCAAGAAAATTTTGTCAAAATTTTATTCATAGAAAATGTTAAAATTTTAGTTTTATAGAAAATCTTTTGCATAAAAATTGTATTTTTATGAAAAATTTTGTCAAAATTTTACTTTTATAGAAAATTCTCTCAAAATTTTATTTCTATAGAAAATTTTTTCAAAATTTTATTTTTTTAGGAAATGTTGTCAATTTTGTATTGTTATGGGAATTTCTGTCGCAAACGTCGTAAAGATTTTATTTTTATAGAAAATTTTGTCAAAATGTTATTTCTATAGAAAATGTCGTCAACATTTTATTTTTATAGACAATTTTGTAAAAAATTTATTTCTATAGAAAGTTTTGTCAACAATTTTATTTCTATAGAAAATTTGGTCAAAATTTGATTTCCATAGAAAATTTTATCAAAGTTTTATTTTGAGAAAATTTGTATACATTTTATTTCTATAAAAAATTTTGTCAAAATTCTATTTTCATAGGAAATTTTGTCAAAATTTTATTTCTATAGAAAATTTTCTCAAAGTTTTTTTTTGAAAAAATTTGTCAAAATTTTATTTCTAGAGAGAATATTGTCAAAATTTTATTTCTATAGAAAATTTTGCCAAAATTTTATTTTGCAAGAAAATTTTGTTAAAATTATATTTACAGAAAATGTTAAAATTTTAATTTTATAGAAAATCTTTTGCATAAAAATTTTATTTTTATGAAAATTTTTGTCAAAATTGTACTTTTATAGAAAATTCTCTCAAAATTTTATTTCTATAGAAAATTTTTTCAAAATTTTATTTTTATGGGAAATGTTGTCAAAGTTGTATTGTTATGGGAAATTCTGTCGCAAACGTCGTAAAGATTTTATTTTTATACAAAATTCCGTCACAATTTTATTATGTCAAAAATTTATTTTTATAGAAAATTATGTCAAAATTTTATTTTTATAGAAAATTTTGTAAAAATTTTATTTCTATAGAAAGTTTTGTCAAAATTTTATTTCTAAAGAAAATTTGGCCAATTTTATTTATATAGAAAATTTTGTCAAAATTCTATTTTCATAGGAAATTTTGTCAAAATTTTATTTCTTTAGAAAATTTTCTCAAAGTTTTTTTTTATTTTTTTGAGAAAATTTGTCAAAATTTTATTTCTACAGAAAATTTTGTCAAAATTTTATTTCTATAGAAAATTTTGCCAAAATTTTATTTTGTACGAAAATTCTGTCAAAATTTTATTTATAGAAAATGTTAAAATTTTAATTTTATAGAAAATCTTTTGCATAAAAATTTTATTTTATGAAAAATTTTGTCAAAATTGTGCTTTTATAGAAAATTCTCTCAAAATTTTATTTCTATAGAAAATTTTTTCAAAATTTTATTTTTATGGGAAATGTAGTCAAAGTTGTATTGTTATGGGAAATTTTGTCGCAAACGTCGTAAAGATTTTATTTTTATACTAAATTCCGTCACAATTTTATTTTTACAGAAAATTATGTCAAAACTTTTTTTTTATAGAAAATTTTGTAAAAATTTTATTTCTATAGAAAGTTTTGTCAAAATTTTATTTCTAAAGAAAATGTGGCCAATTTTATTTATATAGAAAATTTTGTCAAAATTCTATTTTCATAGGAAATTTTGTCAAAATTTTATTTCTTTAGAAAATTTTCTCAAAGTTTTTTTTATTTTTTTGAGAAAATTTGTCAAAATTTTATTTCTACAGAAAATTTTGTCAAAATTTTATTTCTATAGAAAATTTTGCCAAAATTTTATTTTGTACGAAAATTCTGTCAAAATTTTATTTATAGAAAATGTTAAAATTTTAATTTTATAGAAAATCTTTTGCATAAAAATTTTATTTTTATGAAAAATTTTGTCAAAATTGTGCTTTTATAGAAAATTCTCTCAAAATTTTATTTCTATAGAAAATTTTTTCAAAATTTTATTTTTATGGGAAATGTAGTCAAAGTTGTATTGTTATGGGAAATTTTGTCGCAAACGTCGTAAAGATTTTATTTTTATACTAAATTCCGTCACAATTTTATTTTTACAGAAAATTATGTCAAAACTTTTTTTTTATAGAAAATTTTGTAAAAATTTTATTTCTATAGAAAGTTTTGTCAAAATTTTATTTCTAAAGAAAATGTGGCCAATTTTATTTATATAGAAAATTTTGTCAAAATTCTATTTTCATAGGAAATTTTGTCAAAATTTTATTTCTTTAGAAAATTTTCTCAAAGTTTTTTTTATTTTTTTGAGAAAATTTGTCAAAATTTTATTTCTACAGAAAATTTTGGCAAAATTTTCTATAAAAATAAAATATCAAATTTTCTCAAAGTTTTTTTTTTTTTTTGAGAAAATTTGTCAAAATTGTATTTTTACAGAAAATTTTGTCAAAATTTTATTTCTATAGAAAATTTTAGCAAAATTTTATTTTGCAAGATAATTTTGTCAAAACTTTATTTATAGAAAATGTTAAAATTTTAATTTTATAGAAAATCTGTTGCATAAAAATTTAATTTTTATGAAAAATTTTGTCAAAATTTTACTTTTATAGAAAATTCTCTCAAAATTTTATTTCTATAGAAAATTTTTTCAAAATTTTATTTTTATAGGCAATGTTGTCAAAATTGTATTTTATAGAAAATGTTATTTCTTTAGAAAATTTCGTCAAAATTTGATTTCTATAGAACATTTTCTCAAAGTTTTATTTTGAGAAAATTTGTATAAATTTTATTTGTATAGAAAATTTTGTCAAAATTCTATTTTCATAGGAAAATTTGTCAAAATTTTATTTCTATAATATATTCGCTCAAAGTTTTTTTTTTTTGTTTGAGAACATTTGTCAAAATTTTATTTCTACAGAAAATTTGGTCAAAATGTTATTTCTATAGAAAATTTTGCTAAAATTTTATTTTGCAAGAAAATTTTGCCAAAATTGTATTTTGCAAGAAAATTTTGTCAAAATTATATTCATAGAAAATGTTAACATTTTAATTTTGTAGAAAATCTTTTGCATAAAAATTTTATTTTTATGAAAAATTTTGTCAAAATTTTACTTTTATAGAAAATTCTCTCAAAATTTTATTTCTTTAGAAATTTTGCCAAAATTGTATTTCTATAGAAATTTTGTCAAAATTTTATTTCTATAGAAAATTTTCTCAAAGTTTTTTTTTTTGAGAAAATTTGTCAAAATTTTATTTCTATAGAAAATTTTGCCAAAATTTTATTTTGCAAGAAAATGTTGTCAAAATTTTATTTCTATAGAAAATTTTGTTAAAATTTTATTTTGTAAGAAAATTTTGCCAAAATTTTATTTTGCAAGAAAATTTTGTAAAAATATTATTTATAGCAAATGTTATTTTTATGAAAAATTTTGTCAAAATTTTATTTTTATAGAAAATTCTCTCAAAATTTTATTTTTATAGGAAATGTCAAAGTTGTATTGTTATGGGAAATTCCGTCGCAAACGTCGTGAAGATTTTATTTTTACAGAAAATTTTGTCAAAATGTTATTTCTATAGAAAATTTTGTTAAAATGTTATTTCTATAGAAAATTTTCTCAAAATTTCATTTTGTTTAGAAAATTTTCTTAAAATTTTATTTCTCTAGAAAATGTTGTCAAAATTTTATTTTTTTTAGGAAATTTTGTGAAAAATTATTTTGTAGAAAATTTTATTTTTATTGAAAATTCTGTCAAAATTTTATTTCTATAGAAAATTTTCTCAAAGTTTTATTTTGAGAAAATTTGTCAAAATTTTATTTCTATAGAAAATTTTGTCAAATTTTATTTTAATAGAAAGTTTTGTCAAAATTTTATTATTGTAGGAAGTTTTGTCAAAATTTTTTATTTTATAGAAAATTTTATCAAAATTTTATGTTTTTAGGAAATTTAGTCAAAATTTTATGTTTTAGGAAATTTAGTCAAAATTTTATTTTTATAAAAAATGTTGCCAAAATTTTATTTTTATACAAAATGTTGGCAAAATATTACCCAGCAAAAGAAAATGGAAGTTCTTCCAAAGGCACAACTTTAAAAGCACTTCCAGAAGATGTACTCCCAATGATGTTCTTTATTTTAACTACACAGGAAGTTTTTTTAATTCAACTTTTTTTTAACTTGGTTTTTTTCATATTTTTAATGGGTAATGTTAACTTTTTTGTTACAAATAGGTTAAAAACAGAGTAGGAATTCATAAAATGGTACAAAAGATTTAAATTTTGTCGAAAAAAATGCTAAATCCAATCTAAAAAATTGTGAATTTTTTAAAATATTTGGGGTCAAACGTTTCAGACAAGCGTTAGAATCCACTAAAAATTATAAAAGTTATTTAGTTGACAAAATATCACAGATTTTTTTTAATTTACATCCAAAACATTGAATTCGGATCACACCTAAAGAAGTGATCCACATTCAGTGCAACGGCTGTTGAAATGGAGGACTTCCGTCCTAGGACAAGCCAATGTTAAATTCATCGCTTCTGCGTCAATTTTGCACCACTTAAGAATCCAAAAAAAAAAACATTTTCATTACTCTTTTAGCGACGCTTTTGTTTTGCTGGGTATCCATTGGTCCTTCTTATATCTGGAAGTTATGCAAAATTGGCGCAGAAGCGATTAATATTTTGGCAAATAAATAATTTTTATAATTTTTTTATTTTCAATGCATTCTTTCGCTGGACCTCAAACATTTTAAAAAATTCGCAATATTTCTACAGTGGAGTTAGTATTTTTTGTGGAAAAAATTTGAATAATTTGGACCGTTTTAATAATTGTTACTCTGTTTTTAACCTATTTGAAACACAAAAAAAATACCTATTAAAAATATGAAAAAAGTGAGAAAATTCCAGTGAAAGAATTTCATGTGTATTTGAAAACAAAAACATATTTGGGAATACATTTTTGGAAGTGGTTTTAGAAGAGCTTAAAATTTTTTGTTTTGTTGAGATATTAAGCAAGCCTTAGAGCATTCATGTCCATTTTTATGAGAATTATTACAAAAATTTTCTTCTGATTTAGTTAACATTGAATTTAATACAATGGTCATGGAAATTTAGAAACCCGTTAAGATCATAAAATTTTTGAGGCATTTTTGGAATAAAGAAAATCTCATAAGGCTGGAGAAATTTTCTTTAAAATTATGTATTTCTTTTTAAGACAAACTAAAACAAAATAATTTTTTGTTTTGCAACACAAACAAGTTAATTTTAGCAACAAACGATTTTTTTTCAATGCATGAATAACTGTAGAATTGTTGATCTTTTATTAAATATCTTACCTTAATATTGTATTATTATCTAGGGGTATGTTTTCTGTAATGACAAGATATTGGAGAAAATTTCATTATTATATATTGAAAAATAAATATATATATATATATATATATTTATATATTATTTGACATTTTTAAGTTATTATGACATTTTTAAAACCGTATTCTGTTTGACTAGCTTCTATATTTCATGGAAATCTATTTGACGCTAGTCTTTAATAAATAAATTCCTAATTCCATTTCCACGTATTGGGATAAATAAGTATGTGACTCTCATTTCCTTGTTTTTAATTTATTTGTAAAGCTTTTTGATTGTTGCTTTTGATAAATGCCTTAGTTCTCAATGGTGTTGTATTCACAGGATGAGTATGTATGTGTGTCAAAATTCTCATTTGTCGCCCACACTTGATGTATTTAACGGAATCTCTATTAAACTCTCCTTGTGTATGTGTGAATTTATTCCAGTTGTTAACAGAGTGAGAGCATACTGACGTAAGCATGTGTGGGTGTGTGTTAGCAAATGCTTTACTATGTAAGAAATTTTTCTCCGAACTGATTGATACTCACTGTCAATCTCTATTATATATTTTAAGTGTAGAGAATGTAGATTGTAGACATACGAGTATCTCTCAATTCTATGCCACTGGTGACAGTGACAGTAATTAAGATCTTTTATTTTTCTTAATTTAAATTTTAAACCTACTGGCAAATTGTTTGCCCTGATTGTTGGTTTGAAAAATTCTTAGAAAATTCATTTAATTTCCATAATTTACAACTCATCATATGCTTCACAGGTGGTTGTGTAAATCATATAAACAGTACATAGGCATTTTATTTTTGCTGCTGTAAATGTATGCCAAAAATTTTAATTAATAATAAAGAAGATCAAAAGGGGAATTTGTTCGTCATTGACTTCCGTAGCAGAGGCCAGAGCAGGTTTCAGAAATTAAATGGTTTCACATTTTTGAAAATCATTGACGCTATTTTAAATGACAAAGAGTAGAAAATTACAAAAAATTATGTGATTTTAAATATCTCTTATTGAGTTATTGTAAATATTTTAGCTTCGATTTATATAGAAAATTTTTTCAAAAATTTATTTCTATAGAAAATTCTGACAAAATTGTATTTCTATTGAAAATTTTGTAAATTTTTTTCTACCGAAAATTTTGCCAAAATTGTATTTTTTAGAATATTTTGTCAAAATTTTATTTCTATAGAAAATTTTGTCAAATTTTTATTTCTATAGAAAATTCTGTTAAAATTTTATTTCTACAGAAAATTTTGTCAAAATTTTATTTTTTATAGAAAATTTTGCAAAAATTTTTCTTTATAGAAAATTTTGTCAAATTTTTTTTTAAATGAAATTTTTTTTCAAAATTTAATTTCTATAGAAGATGTTGTCAACATTTTATTTCTATAGAAGATTATGGCCAAATTTTATTTCTTTAGAAAATTCTGACAAAATTTTTACTTCTATAGAAAATTTTGTCAAAATTTTATTTTTTAGACAATTTTGTAAAAATTTTCTTTCTATAGAAATTTTTGTTAGAATTTTATTTCCATAGAAAATTTTGTGAACATTTTATTTCTATAGAAGATTATGGCAAAATTTTATTTCTATAGAAAATTCTGACAAAATTTTTACCTCTATACAAAATTTTGTCAAAATTTTATTTCTTGGAAAATTTTTTCAACATTTGTACTTCTATAGAAAATTTTGTTAAAATTTTATTTCTATAGAAAATTTTGTCAAAGTTTTATTTCTGTAGAAAATTTTGTCAAAATTTTATTTCTATAGAAAATTCTGTCAAGATTTTATTTCTTTGACAATTTTTTTTCAAAATTTTCTAAGAAAATTTTGTTAAAATTTTATTTCTATAGAAAATTTTGTCAAAATTTAATTTCTCTAGAAAATTCTGTTAACATTTCATTTTTATAGAAAATCTTGTCAAAATTTTATTTCTATAGAAAATTCTGTCAAAATTTTATTTCTATAGAAAATTTTGTTAAAATGTTATTTCTATAGAAAATTTTGTCAAAATTTTATTTCTATAGAAAATTTTGTTAAAATGTTATTTCTATAGAAAATTTTGTCAAAATTTTATTTCTATAGAAAATTTTGTCAAAATTTTATTTCTATAGAAATTCTTGTCAGAATTTTATTTCCATAGAAAATTTTGTGAAAATTTTATTTCTATAGAAATTTTTGTCAAAGTTTTATTTCTCTAGAAAATTCTGTTAACATTTCATTTTTATAGAAAATCTTATCAAAATTTTATTTCTTTAGAAAATTCTGTCAAAATTTTATTTCTATAAAAAATTTTGTCAAAATTTAATTTCTATAGAAAATTCTGTCAAAATTGTATTTCTAAGGAAAATTTTGTCAAAATTTTATTTCTATAGAAAATTCTGTCAAAATTTTATTTCTATGGAAAATTTTGTCCAAATTTTATTTCTATAGGAAATTCTGACAAAATTTTATTTCTATGGAAAATTTTGTCAAAATTTTATTTCTATAGAAAATTCTGGCAAAATTTTTACTTCTATAGAAAATTTTGTCAAAATTTTATTTCTATAGAAAATTTTGTCAAAATTTTATTTCTCTAGAAAATTCTGTCAAAATTTTATTTCTACAAAAAATTTTGTCAAAATTTAATT